>NC_134834.1:24146039-24314558 GCF_004210375.1 Tachypleus tridentatus
GATAACAATGAATCTCTACCTGGAGTTTCTCTTTCATAACCAATTAGCTTTCGTTTAATTAAAGCCACAACTAGAAGCTCTCCAACCCCAGACATCGGGTTTCGATACTCGTGGTTATTAATGCATACATAGTCCACAATGTAGCTTTAGACCCCCCCCCCCCAGTGGCACGCGATACGTCTGTGGACTTACAACGCTAGAAACAGGGTTTCGATGCCCATGGTGGGCAAAGCATAGATAGCTCATTGTGTAGTTTTGTTCTTAAGTTCAAAAAACATAACTAGAATATTCCAGTTATGTAGTTTATATCCAACACTCAAACTTTTTCTGTGCCACAAATATGCATAGTATCACGTAAGAAACATCAGTAAGCTTCATATTAAATATAGTTAATAACTTAAAATACCACACACCATTCACTCTATTTACCATGACTATCTTGATGTGTTTCTATAACAGTATTAGCACCTTAGCATGTATGTATACACAAGAGATAGGGGATAACATGTTAACAGGAACACACAAGCAGTTTCTAATTACTTTTGTCGCTTTGTTTGTTAGTATGCATCACAACAGAAGTGGATGTGAAGATGGAAGTCAAGGAATATAAAATGATTTAAATATAATATGCCAGAAACACAACAGTCAAGGAATACATAATGATTTAAATATAATATACCAGAAACACAACAGTCAAGGAATATAAAATGATTTAAATATAATATACCAGAAACACAACAATCAAGGAATACATAATGATTTAAATATAATACAACAGAAACACAACAGTCAAGGAATATAAAATGATTTAAATATAATATACAAGAAACACAACAATCAAGGAATGCAAAATGATTTAAATACAATATACCAGAAACATAATAGTCAAGGAATATAAAATGATTTAAATATAATACAACAGAAACACAACAGTCAAGGAATATAAAATGATTTAAATATAATATACAAGAAACACAACAATCAAGGAATGCAAAATGATTTAAATACAATATACCAGAAACATAACAGTCAAGGAATATAAAATGATTTAAATATAATATACCAGAAACATAACAGTAAAGGAATACATAATGATTTAAATACAATATACCAGAAACACAACAATCAAGGAATATAAAATGATTTAAATATAATATACCAGAAACACAACAATCAAGGAATATAAAATGATTTAAATATAATATACCAGAAACAGAACAGTCAAGGAATATAAAATGATTTAAATATAATATACCAGAAACACAACAATCAAGGAATAGAAAATGATTTAAATATAATATACCAGAAACACAACAATCAAGGAATAGAAAATGATTTAAATATAATATATCAGAAACACAACAGTCAAGGAATATAAAATGATTTAAATATAATATACCAGAAACACAACAATCAAGGAATACATAATGATTTAAATATAATACAACAGAAACACAACAGTCAAGGAATATAAAATGATTTAAATATAATATACAAGAAACACAACAATCAAGGAATGCAAAATGATTTAAATACAATATACCAGAAACATAACAGTCAAGGAATATAAAATGATTTAAATATAATACAACAGAAACACAACAGTCAAGGAATATAAAATGATTTAAATATAATATACAAGAAACACAACAATCAAGGAATGCAAAATGATTTAAATACAATATACCAGAAACATAACAGTCAAGGAATATAAAATGATTTAAATATAATACAACAGAAACACAACAGTCAAGGAATGCAAAATGATTTAAATACAATATACCAGAAACATAACAGTCAAGGAATATAAAATGATTTAAATATAATATACAAGAAACACAACAATCAAGGAATGCAAAATGATTTAAATACAATATACCAGAAACATAACAGTCAAGGAATATAAAATGATTTAAATATAATACAACAGAAACACAACAGTCAAGGAATGCAAAATGATTTAAATACAATATACCAGAAACATAACACTCAAGGAATACATAATGATTTAAATATAATATACAAGAAACACAACAATCAAGGAATGCAAAATGATTTAAATACAATATACCAGAAACATAGCAGTCAAGGAATACATAATGATTTAAATATAATACAACAGAAACACAACAGTCAAGGAATGCAAAATGATTTAAATACAATATACCAGAAACATAACAGTCAAGGAATATAAAATGATTTAAATATAATATACCAGAAACAGAACAGTCAAGGAATACATAATGATTTAAATACAATATACCAGAAACACAACAGTCAAGGAATACATAATGATTTAAATATAATACACCAGAAACACAACAATCAAGGAATACATAATGATTTAAATATAATACACCAGAAACACAACAGTCAAGGAATAGAAAATGATTTAAATATAATATACCAGAAACACAAGAGTCAAGGAATAGAAAATGATTTAAATATAATATACCAGAAACACAACAATCAAGGAATAGAAAATGATTTAAATATAATATACCAGAAACATAACAGTCAAGGAATATAAAATGATTTAAATATGCTACACCAAAAACACAACAATCACGAAACTTTCTGCAGTGACTGTTTCTATTACTAGTTTCAGTATCCTCTTTAGGACTTTCACAAGTCTCCTTCTGAAACATGAAAATCTCACCACATTATGTTGCATGAATTGATATTTCAATCAAAGTTTTGACTTCTACCCGCTTGTCATATGGCATTTATATTTATTAATTCTATAACCCATCATCATGGTGCAGGTTATTGTTTGTCTGATCATAATCATATCTGATTCTACTGATATGGAACAACTAGTCCCATTGTAAACTACCAGAAGGTGACTCTACATTGGTGTAATTAAGTTTAGTGGGAGAAAAATGGAATAAATCCCACAATATTTGTGTTTTAAATCATTGTTTTTCATAGCTTCAATAATTATTTGCAATATTGTATATACATGATGGCAAATAGATTATTCTGATTTATCTAAAGTTTGATTAATAAGGCAGGTATAAGTAACCAACTCTGTTTCTGTGGCTTTTTGTCTTTAGTCTATTGAATTCACTACAGGTAAGAATGTGGACTTACCGGTAGGGAGTTTATGTCCTTTTTAAACTTTAGAATCCCTGCGTGTCAAGTGTAAGTTATTATAAATACTTACTTAGCTTCTATCCTAATTTAAATCTTTGAGCTCTTTAAATTATTTAACATTTCTCTTTTCTATATAAACTTGACTGTTACCTCTGTTGTTGTCCTTTTCAGGATGTTTTCCATGAAATTCTGTGCAAGATGTCATTTAGTAATCACATCAAACGAACTGGTAATGTGTGCACGTGAGTTTGTCTTTCACCTCCATTGCTTCACTTGTGCCACCTGCAACAAATCCTTCACTAAAGGGGAGTATTTTGGTCTGAAAGATAACGTTATTTATTGTCGGTTTCACTACGAGTTGTTGATACACTACACGCTTCCTTACAGTCTTCCTGGTAATGAAACCACGAGATTTCAACCTGATTCCAAACAAAATGTTGAAGAAAACATAGCTCTTGACAACGGTCTCTGTTCCTCTAACAATGAAGAACTAAGCCTAACGTGTCACATGACAATCCCAGAATCCTCAGCAGTCACACATGTCCCGACTAAAGGAAACCCAAGGAAACGAAAAGGAAGCAATCTTGTCACAAACAGAGGTAAATATTTATAGAGTTTTATGATCTAAGCTCATTGAAATTCAGTTTTTATGAGATCCTCAACAAATATGGTATGCTTATTGTTCATGTGGTCGAGGTAGCATCAAAACAAAACATGCTTGTATTTTTGTACACCTTTAATCGCTGTGTCGCTTCGGTATCCTATTGAAGTTTATTGTGTATCCGTATTGCATTTTGTATTCTTGGTCTTAAAAATATGTTTCACATTACTAGTTGTGTTTTCACAGAATGGTTGTTGTGTCTGCACTTTGTGTTATGTGTATAACATCTAATGGCTTTCAACAAGGTTATTTTATTGGATCTTCGTAATACTTGTATAATAATGGATTGCAACATGGTTATTGCGATAAAACTTTGAGTTACTTGTATAATAATGGATTTCAACATGATTATTATGTTACACGAATAGTAATGGCTTTCAGTATGATTATTGTGTTAGTACTTTGTATTACTTGTATAATAATGAAGGAATCTAACCTCGAATTTTAGCGTTATAAGCATTCGAACGTATCACCAAATCAAGAGTTTTTTTAAAGGTGTGTTGTATATAGTTGTCAGCCTAATTCCATTCAATTAAGGCCTTCCACTAGTACAGCGGTATGTCTTCAGAATTACAACGCTAAAATTAGGGGTTGGATTCCTCTCAGTGGGCTCAGCGGATAGCTCAATGTAGCTTTGCTATAAGAAAACCCTCACACACCCTTTCAATTAAAATATTCACTTTTCTCCAGTTTAGTTGCATCGTGTATTAGTTAACGTTTAATGACAAATTAAAAATAAAGTCACAAAATACAAGTTCGTATCGAACTTGTAATTATAATGGATACCAATAATTAGGCCTAGACGTCACAAAAGGACTATTTTGTATTAAGTCTGTAGTTATCAATATTTTTTCCCCAATATGTATACCCAATGAATTGTTTGTATAAAATTTAACAATACACTTATAAACAATAATGATTGGGTTATACACTCAGGGCTTTTTTGTTCTGAAATTTCCTAACCAATAATAAAAGTTATTTTGAGGTTAACCTACTGTATACGTTCATCAATATTTCTTTTACAACCATAATGTGAAACAACAAACAGTGACTGACTACCATACACTCTACAGCTTAACTATAGCAGTTTGTTTTTTTAATGTAATGTTTCATTGTATGTGTCACGCTTATTATTTCTGGAACATTCTGGAATCAGAATCATTTATTCAAATCGAATAGTACATTTTTCAATATAGAGTCGTGGCTTTGTCTTGGTTTTCTAACGATGACACTTCCGTGTAGTGAGTTTCGTTATAACAAGAGATTCGTGGTTTATTGTTAAAGTATTCGAATATCGATTTGAACGTTGCTGCTCAGGTTAGGTTTCATGATGTCTTAGGCTTTTGATCAATCGAACTCAATTCAGATTGACAGTGGAAAGGCAATAACATGTTTTAAGTTTAGTATAAATGGCTGAACAAAGCTTATTAAGAGCTCACTACTGGTCTGTTGTTAAGAACAAAGCTGCACAATAGGTTATCCATAGAAAATCTAAATTAGGTTATCCATAGAAAATCTAAATTAGGTTATCCATAGAAAATCTAAATTAATACGGGACGATAATTACTACAAGAAGAATTGTAACTACCAAGGGAACAATATTTATAGAACAGATAGTGAGAATACGATAACTTTTGTAAGAATTATACTTCTAAAGTAAAGGGTGTGTTTGTGTAATTTTTTTTTTATAGCAAAGCCACATCGAGCTATCCACAGAGAGGAATTGAACCCCTGATTTCAGAGTTATAAATCCGGCATACTTACCGCTGTACCAGTGATGACAACTAGAGTAAAGGGACAGGCGGTACTAAACATTTCAATTAAATTTGATATTGTTTGCGTCATTTATATATTCTGAGTCTGTGATTTCTTATAAAACATCATAACATGAGTTTGCTCATTTCTCATCTCTTTCGTACTTAAAATTCAGAAACCAAACTGATCAGTTCTACACGTGACGTCAACTACCGAACAGTAGCTCTTTTTCGCGCCATCTACTAAGGACTTTAATCCTCATATATATTTATTTTGAGGATTTAGTTTTATCTTTACGTAGTTCAAGTAACGATTTGAGTGTTCAGCTAGATTTATTTCAGTGTTTTTATTCCATACTCGTAATGGGCAGAGCGTAAATAATTAGTTGTGTAGCTTTGTGTTTAACTGTAAAGAAGAAATATTTGCTATTGAGGACTTGATTCTATATTTCTTCTGCAGATTTATTTTTCTTCTTCTTTATCCTCGGCCCGGCATGGCCAAGCGTGTTAAGGCGTGCGACTCGTAATCTGAGGGTCGCGGGTTCGCATCCCGGTCGCGCCAAACATGCTCGCCCTTTCAGCCGTGGGGGCGTTATAATGTGACAGTCAATCCCACTATTCGTTGGTAAAAGAGTAGCCCAAGAGTTGGCGGTGGGTGGTGATGACTAGCTGCCTTCCCTCTAGTCTTACAGTGCTAAATTAGGGACGGCTAGCACAGATAGCCATCGAGTAGCTTTGTGCGAAATTCCAAAACAACAACTCTGTCAGCTTATGCTATACACGGTATTATGTATGCATATCTGAGTTAGTGCTCTTCGAAATATTGACGCATATATATTCAAACCATTAAAAGTTGGTTTATCAACTTTATCTTTTAATTTTTGTAATGTTTCGTTTGTATTCCATACAGCAGAGTGTTATTAGAGTTACACGAGTCTACCAGTTGAGTTGTCTTTCCCATTGTGTTTTAAAGCAGATGTGAAAGCCTTCTTAACGAGCGTGTGAATACGCAATCTTACTGACTACGATTTGTCGTGTTTGACAAGTACACCTGCTTCTCGAAACGGAAGTGTATAATCAATATAGTTTGTATTCCCACTCTGAATATTTATAACGAAGACAATCTAGGTTAAAGAACTGAAATATAATTAGGGTTTGGGGAAGGCTAAAAAATGAAATAAAAGGAACCTTATTTTCGGAGTGGACTTACAGTAGTTGAATGCTATATCACGCTCGTTAACGTTTAACGGTTTGTCCATGGTTTCACATCGACAGGGGATTCGTCCTAGATACTGTACTCCCAGACAAATCTTATAATAGAAATTTACTGGTTCCAACATTCGTTTCAATCAAAATCTAGGAAGACATTTAAAATTATTTTACATAGAATATGCCCCCACCTCACCCTGCTAGTACAGCGGTAAGTCTACGGATTTACAACTCTAAAATCAAGGGTTCGATTACATTCGGTGGGCTCAGAAGATAGCCCGATGCGGGTTTGCTATAAGAAACAACACACACACATTCATAGAATTATCTCATCTCTAACGGTTCGGCATGGCCAGATGGTTAAGGCACTCGACTCGTAATCTAAGGGTCGTGGGTTCGAATCCCCGTTACACCAAACATGTTCGCCCTTTCAGTCGTGGGTGCGTTATAATGTAACGCTCAATCCCACTATTCGTTGGTAAAAGAGTAGCCCAAGAGTTGGCGGTGGGTGGTGATGACTAGCTGCCTTCTCTATAGCCTTACACTGCTAAATTAGGGACGGCTGGCGCAGATAGTCCTCGTATAGCTTTGTGCGAAATTCCAAAACAAACAAACCGTTTATAATTCAATATATTAATTTACCTACGTTATGAGTCTTAAAGAACAAAGTTCTATTTACATAACAGAATCCAAAAATTAGAGTTCGGTACTATTATAATTATTAGATCCCATGTTTAACACGTTCTATATACACATACTAAGAATTGGAATCCCATGCAAGTTTGATATTTTGATAATTACTAACATTTTGAATTTATATATACACTCTATACATTATTTAGTAAATAAACTACATAATTCAAGTTAGGAAACATAGCAATTAACAGATTAATTATGAGCCTCAAGTTAATTAAGTTTCTGTTTGCTTATTCGTAAGCACAGATCTACACTGGCTATCTGTGCTCTAGATATAGTAGGTCTGGTTTGTTTTGAAATTCGCGCAAAGATACACGAGGGCTATTTGCGCTAGCCGTCCCTAATTTAGCAGTGTAAGACTAGAGGGAAGGCAGCTGGTCATCACCACCCACCGCCAACTCTTAGGCTACTTCTTTACCAACGAATAGTGGGATTGACCGTAACATTATATCGCCCCCACGGCTGAAAGGGCGAGCATCTTTGGCGCGACCGGGATACGAACCCGCGACCTTAGCATGCTTGGCCATGCCGGGCCCACTATTATAAATAATTTGAAGTACATTAATAAATATATATTTTCTTCCTTATAGCACCATGACCGAGCTAAGAAGACATAGATAAGACAAGAAAATGATAAGTTATGCTATTTCCTCCAAGTTCCTGGATGGCTTAACTGTAACTCTGTGGGATTACAACCCTACAAATCGGTTTTCGATACCCGCAGTAGGCATAGCATAGATGGAAATGATATTCTGTTTTCTATTCTTCCTTTAATGCTAGTTAAACGTAGCAATATTTAAATGCATTACTCCCCAGTGGCATAGCGGCATGTCTGCGAACTTACACTGCTAGAAATCAAGTTTCGATACTCGTAGCGAGCAGAGCACAGATAGTCCATTGTGTAGCTTTGTGCTTTGTTACAAGCAAGCAAATGTATTTATATGGGCCCCCCGCTAGTACAGCGGTATGTCTCCGGATTTACAACGCTAAAATCAGGCGTTCGATTCCCCTCGGTGGGCTGAGCAGATAGCCCTATGTGGCTTTGCTATAAGAAAAACACACAAACAACGTATTTATATGAATTATGTATATTTTTTGTATTATTTTGCACAGTTTACTTAGTATATGGATTTAAGACTAGCTATATCCATCAAGCTGGATTAACTTTGTGATGTGTTATCGCACCAAACATGTTCGCCCTTTCAGCCGTGGGGGCATAATAATGTGACGGTTAATCCCACTATTCGTTGGTAAAAGAGTAGCCCAAGAGTTGGCGGAGGGTGGTGATGACTAGTTGCCTTCTCTCTAGTCTTACACTTCTAAATTAGGGACGGCAAGCGCAGATAGTCCTCGAGTAGCTTTAAGCGAAATTCAAAACAAACAAAAGTTGCAGAGATATTTGTTAAAAACACTAACCAAGTCGTTTGTTTTTTGTTAATTATGGGTTACTATAATTAAAAACTTCATAATAAGACTTTCAGTTCCTCGAAGAAGTACATAAACTTTCAGAAATAGCTTGTAAATAGAATGTGTCATACAAATAAAATAATTTGCCCCTAGTTTAGACCAACATCTACCACTTAAAAATATTTTGTTAATATCATTTGATTTGAATACGATTAATGTACACCGCTTTAAAACATTGAATGTTTGAAAATAATTATATTAAAATTTAATTGCTCAAATAAATATAGTTTTCTGAATGTTAAAAACTAATTATTTTTAGTGTTGGATTTATTAATTTTATTACACTGAAATTCGGGGTTTAAACCCACGGTGAGCGCAGCATTACTAGCCATTTTGTTGTTATATACTTTACAACAAACAACAACCGATATTTTGGATATAAAAATGTGTGTGTGTGTATTGGTTTTTTTATAGCAAAGTCATATCGAGCTATCTGCTGAGTCTACCGAGGTAAATCGAATCCCTGATTTTAGCGTTGTAAAATATAAAAATATACAATGAGCCATCTTTGCTGTTCACACTTTCAGTAAGTGAGTCCCAAATTTTTGGTATAAACCTTCGATCATAAGACTGAATCATTTGCGAGGAAGCGCCTCATAACGTGTTTATTAGGTGTGCACTTCCAAAACTTCTGTTCCCCAGTTGCATAGCGGTATTCCTGCGGACTCACAACGCAAGAAACTGGGTTTTGATACTCATGATGGGCAGAGCAGAGATAGTCCATTGTGTAGTTTAGTGGTTAATTACAAACAAGTAAACAAATCTAAAGCTCTTGGTAGCAGAAAAGACATTAAATCTTCTATTAGTGTTTTTTCGACCAAGTTTAAATAAGTAAAGTAGAAACAACATTCGAATGTTGTTGTTTTGAATTAAACACAAAGCTACAGACTGGGCTATCTGTGAACAACATTCGGATAGAAAAAGTGTTCGGATAATAGCAACTATCTGCTGTGTTTTGTTCTTATCCTGATTTGTTTTTGTTTGTTGGTCTCAAGCTAGTAAACATACACAATAATTTACTACAGATATAAGTTGTAACAAAACGTATACTTTGCACGTGGTAGTCACGTAGTCCAGGTGTTCTTTTCCAAGTCTTTCCGTGACTAGGATTCTCTTATAAAGATGACGGGAAATGTTTAATAAAGGACAAGATGTGTTTAATCACGTGTCAAAGACTAATCAGTAATCTCAACAAGTGACCATACTTGCATGAGAAAGCGGTGGGCAAAGTTAGAAATGTTTGCACAAAGCTGCACAATGAGCTGTCTTTGCAGTGACCAGAAAGGGTATCGACACCTAAGGCAAAATATATTGCACAAAAACGTGGAAAAATAACTGGGCCAGGAGATATTATGTTATTATGGCGATTTTTAAAGAAAATCAATTTGAAGTTCATGGTCATAATCCGTGAGTAGATTAGGCTTAATATAGGCTGATCTTGGCAGAACTCTGAATAGAATGATGGCAGGTTTGCATAGCAAGCTTGAGAATAGTCAACTAGTTCACAGATTTTATTTTGATTTGCAATCAGTATTTTTGCAGACTTACAACCATAGAAAACGGGTTTCGATATCCGTAGTGGGAAGAGCACAGCTAGCGCATTGTGTAGCTTTGTGCTTAATTCCAAACAAACAAACAAACTTTTTATGTGTAGATCTATCTCTTTTCAATTTATCTTTCTATCCAGTTCCTAATTTCTCTCTTTTTCTCTCTGTCTCATTTGACTTGTTTTAAATTTCGTGCAAAGCTACACGAGGGCTATCTAATTTAGCAGTGAAAGACAAAGTAATAGACTAGATGGAAGGCATCACCACCCAGCGCCAACTCTTGGGCTACTCTTTTATCAACGAATAGAGGGATAAACCGTCACATTATAACGTCTCCACAGCTGAGAGGGCGAACATGTTTGGTGCGATAGGGATTCGAACCTATGAGTCTCAGATTACAAGTCGAGCGCCTTAACCACCTGGTCAGTTTATGAATGTGGTTATATCTAGATTTTAACTCAACGATCCAAACTCTAAATAAAACAATTATGAAAAGGTAATTGAAGTTTTCAGAAAATAATAAACTGTGTTTATGTATAAAAGAATAACTCATACGTTTTATCTTCGACTGTATTTAATCTTCGTCTCTGGGAGCTTCTTTGGATGAATATTCCAATTATGGAGGATACCCCCGGCCCCTCTTCAGCAAATTAGCTTTATTGGTTGTCTCTTTGCATTCGACGATGGTAGCTGTCTGTTTTATAATCTCTTACTTGGCATGATCCGATTGGCTGTTATTTCGTTGCACGGGTATTAAATTTTATTGGCACATGCGGTGCGACATAAGTCGTCTTAACTAATCCTTACTGCCTACGTTTCAACTAATCTGCCATGGTGCACGAACTTGTTCTCGCTGAAGCAAGGAGCAGAATGGCATCGTTTAAGTTTTCCGTTATTGTTGGCAGAATTAAATGTCAAAGAGATTACCGGGGTTTGATGGCAATTCTAAGCTTCTATCCAGTGTTACTTCACGTTGTAGCGGAGCATGGTGAACGTTTTCGAGGGTTAAATTTCATTGTTTAGACTTGTGGGCGAGTTTGTTTTTGTTGTTGTTTTTTGTATCAGAAGATGTTTGTTATATAAAAACATTCTACAATATTATTTATTGTTGAAAACGAGATATAAAAAGTACATATTATACTTGTTAGTAAGGTGATTTTCATATTGCTAAAATATACGTAAGTGCATATCTTTTAAATTTTTCAATAATTCACAGCTGTTTGTTTGTCTGTCTATCGAATATCGATTGGTTTGTTGTTATTCAATGGTACATCTATATTTCCTGTTATTGTTTGCCGTGTTAAATACATTTCGCCATTAATTACATATGAAAAGTCCAAGGCTTATGATGTGCGTGTGTGTGTGCTTGCATTTGTTCCATAAGTTTTACCTTATAGAAATGTATGGCACAAAACTGTTCCAAAAGATGGCGCCACACAAAAATGAAACGCAATTGCTTGTCGATAACAAAATGATTTTGAATAATATTTATTCTGTGGTAGTAGTTTCGTAAGAGAATAAAAAAGCTTTTTATGGTAAAGAAATGTTTTTGAAACATATATATGTCTTCAGAACACACGGATAGATGTGAGTACGCACGAGGTACTGCTTTATAATACTATTAGGATCACTCGAATCTACTCGATACGAATAGTTATTATGTACTGTCAGTTATCCGTCAGAGAAATTAATAAAGGATAGAGAAATAGACAAGTTTAATATTCCAGTGTTTTATTATTTGTATCCGTAAATGAATCTTATTGATGTTTGAATACATATACAGGGTGGCCCGTAAGTCCCTACCCATCCAATATCTTATGTATCCAGTGTATCTGTGTGCTGTCCCTCATTATCGCTGCATAATATTATGCGACGCCATGTTCTTCAAGTATAAATAGGCTTACATCGGCCATATTTCTCTGAAAAAGGAAACAAATTTATAATACATGCGTAATTGAATATAACATAATAACATATGGATGGCTAGGGACTTACGGGCTACCCTGTATATATATATATACATACATTTGTGGTTAGATATGACATTGTGGCGTTTGGTTCGAGTGCATATTTCTGTATGTTTTTGAAGAGAAAACCACATAATATTTGCTTTAATGTATCCATTAAACTTAAGCTCTCCTGTGGCACAACAGTATATGTGTGGCCTCACACCAGGAAAAACCGGGTTTCGATACCCGTTGTCGGCAGAGCACACATAACTCATTGTGTAACTTGATTCTATACAACCAATTAAGCTGGATATTTTTCGGTCAATATTTTTTGTAATTATATATGATTGTCATATTTTTCTCATGTATACATTTTTGTTTATTTATTCTCAAATATAACGACCTCTGTCTACTTACTGTTCGTATCTGCTTATCTTACAAGATAACCACGCCTAAAGGTTTCCAGTTCTTTATAAGCCAATGTTCATTATTTTGCTGGTGATCTAAAAGTGTTGGCTCAACTATTAGTAATCCTAGGAATTCTCAGGGTGAGCTACCTTTGTGTGTTTGTGATAAAAACAACAACAGGAAACTAGTTGTGAAAGAACATAAAAGAAGTTATTAGTGTGCGTGAAACTTAGGTCGAAATATTTTCCTAGTGCTCGAGTTTATATTCTGTTCACGCATGCGTTTCTGCTTAGTTACCAAGATAATAGTAAAATAAAGGGAAACTAGATAAGGATGCTTAAATTTGGAAGTTCCATTCTGCACACAATGCTGTTATTTCCACAGTTGTTTGCAGTCCCAGGATCGTTAGAGAGTCCGTAATAGAATTGCAGCACAATTATCACGAATCGTGGAAAAAACGTTGTTTAGAAACAAAGCCAGGCTTTAACTTTGATTTCCAGTCACGATTATCGCTCCACCTACATCTTACGAACGTGTTGATAATTAATAAGCGCGTTGTGTGAAGCTGGTAACGCTTTTCCATAGGACTCTGTGTTTAGTTCCATATCGCCTACGTAACTTTGTATCTTATCTGATGTTTCCAGTCGGATGGGTGTCTTTGTCGCGGAACTAGGCCGACTTTATTAAGGTAAGCTTGATTGACCTTGGTCCATTGTAGTCGCTCTGCTCCTGGTTTTCGGTCCTTTGCTCTAGAATGGACATTACATGCTTGACTTCCTGGCCCGGGTACGAAGGGAAGTGAACCCTAAAGGGGTTGATATTGTTACACACTAAACTCTTTTGTTATGTTACTGTTAATTATTCTGATCCATACCATGTGTGGTTCTGTGGGAAAAAAAAAAAAGAAAAAAGATTATTTCAAAGTTCACGAATCGGGATCTGGGTTCATGTTATACGTCACGTTTTTTTGTTTTGTTTTTTTCTATTTCAGGATCAACGAGTAGTACTGATGCTGAAGGGATGTGTGGAATGGTCAGTTTACGAGACAGACCGCTAGAGGATTTTCAACATAACGCAACTCAACTCTTTTCAGCAAACAAAAATACATCCAAAACAAGACCGAAGCGAGTGCGCACTGCTTTCAAACACCATCAGATGCGCACTATGAAATCTTATTTTGCCATCAATCACAACCCAGATGCTAAGGATTTGAAGCAATTGTCTCAAAAAACAGGACTTCACAAGAGGGTCCTGCAAGTGAGTTAATTAAGTAAAATTGATTACTTATTGAAACGTTTCACACTATCTCATATATTATAAAGAATCTGGCGCGATAAGCTAGTAAACATTGCATTACGTAAATTAAATAATGATAAATCGAGAAGCAAACAACAAAATAATTGTCAAATCGTAAAACGTTTTGCTTTTTCTGTACAGTTGGCCTAAAACATTATAAAAAAACATTTGATTGTGTAAATAAGCAAGTCACTTGATAACCAAAGCCGATCAAAAGTCGTATCATCGTGGAATGTATCAGGATTATGTTTTAAAATTCATTGGTGTTATGTTTGTAGTTTGATATCACTGAACACTGAATTCTGGAGGGGGGTATATACCAGCCGTTTCGGACGCAAAATATTTATACTTACCGTAAAAAAAAAAATGCTTTCAGATCAAAAATTTAGTATTTAAAAGAACGGAATTTCATTTGTATTTAATGATATAGGAAAATAACGGAACGTGTATCAACAATGGCATCAAAACCACTCAGAAAAAGACTTCCAACAAGTCGTCCTCTCTCTGTCGTAAGCATTATATGGCGTCGTGTAACAGGTGAGAATCCACAGGCACGAAAATCAATGTCAAAGGCCGTCCTTATACCTATCGCTACAGTAACAACATAAAAAGAAGTATATTCATTGAGAAAAGCGACACAAGTCACGTATAGATATCTTGTTTCTGTGACATAGCCCTTTAACCGTTACCTATTTCGAGCAGATGGAAAAATGAAACGAAAATTATTGTTATTATACGAAGAGATACTGGTAAAGCCGCCTATGGATATGTATTGGTCTGTTGGAATAGACGCTGAGAAGCCGTGCTTTACATATAAGAGATGGATTATGGAAAGCACGCAAAAAGGTGTGATGTGCTTTTGTTATGACGGTTAAAATGGAGATACGTTATAGATGGTAGATTTACACCAAAATGACAGACAATTGCCGTAAACATCGCTGAGCTAAATAATGTTTTAAACGTATATCAATACCTGTTCTTTAAAGACACATAACAGTCTCAACGACTTAGCAATTTATCACTTTGGTCTGAAATGTGATTCTAAATACATTTCTACTCTGCAAGAGAAACGAATGCATTATTGAAATTATTAAAATGGCATTTGTATAAGTTTGGTGAATTATTCTTTCTCAAAATAATATTTTATATTTTAATCTGGTGTTTTATTAGCTAAAATAAATCATTTCTTTGACATTTTTGATTTAGTAGTATTGGCACTTTAGGTTTACTCGGAGGTCACTTTTTTATTGCCTTGGAAGCTTATTGTGGGGCCCGGCATGGCCAAGTGTGTTAAGGCGTGCGACTCGTAATCTGAGGATCGCGGGTTTGTATCCCCGTCGTGCCAAACATGCTCGCCCTTTCAGCCGAGGGGGCGTTATAATGTTACGATCAATCCCACTATTCGTTGGTAAAAGAGTAGCCCAAGAGTTGGCGGTGGGTGGTGATGACTAGCTGCTTTCCCTCTAGTCTTACACTGCTAAATTAGGGACGGCTAGCGCAGATAGCCCTCGAGTAGCTTTGTGCAAAATTCAAAACAAACAAACAAACATAATCTCGCACTTAGAAAGAAAAACGAAACCGGTTTATTTAAACAAACAAGCTTATTGTGTAGAAACAATCTTTTTTATCATTTCTGATGAGATGTATTTGAATTTTCTTATAAAATAATACTCCGTAGAGTACGTGACAAATATTCTAATAGACTTAGGGATAATGTTCAAGTACTTTCTGACGAACATAACTGGCAAAAAATTAACTTTTCTAGCAACGACAAGAAACACTTGAAATTTATCTTAACTCTTAAAAAGTTGGAAAGTCGTAGGTAGCAGCATCAGTTAATGATAGCCGCCATTTAAGGGTTAATAACTGAGTAATAACGGTAGCTACAACTTTTAGGCTTAAGTAAGAACAACTCTATTTTCGTAAAAAAATATTTGTTTGCTTAGTCTCTCCATGATTCAGCGGTAAACCTGAGAGCTTATAAAATTAAAAATTGGTTCTATACTTGCGGTGTACAGAACACGGATATCCCAATGCGTAACTTTGTGCGTAAAAAGAAATAAACCATTCGTTTATTTAGCGCAAGGATTTTAGAACAGGATATATGCACTTTGTCCACCGCGGGAATCAAACCCCAGATTTTAATATTGTAAGTTCAGTAACTTACTGCCGACCAACCACTGACTCTAGAACAGTAAATCTCAAGTTTTACAATAAATTAATTTTGCGTAATAGTTTATTTATTTCTGATGTCACATTATGTCTTACTTATTCCATTAGATATAAATCTGTGTTTTAGGTTTGGTTTCAAAACGCTCGAGCCAAATGGAGGAAGAACATTTTACATCAACACACCCAAGGACCGAATGTCGTCGAGGAATCACAACTATTGGTGGAAATGACGACACCAGAGACTTTACTCAACGCTCTGTAAACCTTCCTACAGCACACCAAGATCCTTTTATCAAACAGAGCCCCTTAACATATCCAGCTTTGTTCTAAGACAGTCGAAATACATTTAGCAGCATTATGAAGTCAGAACACTGAATTCGTTTAGGTTATGCTCTTGTTTGATCTTTCTTTAGTACCGTGATGAGACGATAGAGGGTTAATCTCATGGGTATAAAACAACGATCGTCGACCAACGTAGACGAAACTGAAACCTAGTGTCCAAGTGTATGAAGGCTGTATATTTTCCTTAGTTGCTGACATGAGGGTAGAAAACAATATTAAATTCTGTCAATAAACTCGGTTTCTTCTTTCCTTTAAAACTGGCTGGTTTCAGTAATTCTACACATAATACTAAACACGAAAATGAAAAATGAAAAAACACGATCAGTTTGTTAGTTTGTTATTCAACACAAAGGTACACCATGGGCTATCTGAGCTGTGCCCACTAGGGTAACGAAACCAGATATTTAATATAGCAAAATATATCCAAAGATCTCGGAAATACAAACCTTCAAAATAAATATAATATTGAGTTTTATTTACTTCCTAATAAACGTACCCACCACTAGTACAGCGCTATGTCTACAGATTTCCAACGCTAAAATCAGAGGCTCGATTCCCCTCGGTTGGCTCAGCAGATTGCCCGCTGTGGCTTTGCACAAAGTTGTGTGTATCTACTGAACGAAATCTGATGAACAATCTTAAAACGGTTAGTTGGTTTGCGAATAGTTCATATCTCTGATGTAACGACGGAAATTTTAAATTTTCTTTAACGTGAAGTTTTATTTTTTGTTTTATTTCGTTTAGAAAGAGGAGAGAAATTTTTATGATGTAGAGTTTACTCAAATTTTATACCATGATTTTTATAACACTTTTAATTTTCATGAAAAGATATGTTAAGTGATATGTTAACTATCACCAATGTACACCATTGTAAGATGGATACCTGCATTTTTACTGTCACGAAAGTAAAACGGATACATGTATATACTACTACCCTGGCTACATGAAGTTTCTATGTACAACTGTTTTACAAATATTGGAAGTATATATATCGTTCCAGATCTTATTACAAATTTTAAGCACATCAGTGAGTTTTGAAACTTTTCATGACGGGAGTAAATTAGTTTGGTTTCTTTTGAATTTCGCTCAAATTTACAAGACAGCTGAGAGCGCTAACCGTCTTTCATTCAGCAGTGAAAGACCACCCACCACAAACTATTGGGCTACTCTATTACGAAGATATAGTGGGAGTGTGCGTCACATTATAACGCCACCACGGCTGAAAGGGCAAACATGATTGGTCACGAAGATTCGAAACCACGGCTCTCAGATTGCGAATCCAGTGCCCCCTAGCCACCAAACCATACTAGAAAATGAATATTTGATCCACAGGACTTTCCACTGCTCATTATGTAGAGAGCAAAGTATAAACACTGTCCATGACAGGAGTGCAAATTGTGAGCACAATTGGAGTTTAGAGACCGTTGGGATTGCGGACACTGGGAAGATAAAAATTTGCACACAATGGCAATTCGAACTCTGTTCACGATGTAGTTATAGATTTTGAGTTCAATAGGAATATACCCGGCATGGCCAGGTGGTTAAGGCACTCGACTTGTAATCTGAGGGTCGCGGGTTCGAATCATCGTCACACCAAACATGCTCGCCCTTTCAACCGTAATGGCGTGAAAATATTACGATCAATCCCACTATTCGTTGGTAAAAGAGTAGCCCAAGAGTTGGCGGTGGGTGGTGATGACTAGCTGCCTTTCTTTCATCCTTACACTGTTAAAGGGACGGCTAGACAGGAGTTTGAACATTGTTTACTGTGGGAGTGAGACCTTTGAGCCTAACAAGGATTTCACCATTATTCATAATGGGATTCGTAATAAAGTTTTTTTATCGAGCACCTGTGTCGGACCTTGATTTTCGCAACTCAACATATTTATTGTATATTTACGCTTTCTCTTTCTCTCACTGCCACCCATCCACCCACCCATTTCAAATATATTTCAAGAATACTGTATTTGTGTACGTAACTGTCATCGCTGTGTCACAACATTAACTGATTTGTTCTTCACTGAAGCCTTTTTTTAAATTAAAAATAATTAATCTCCTATCGTGAAAGAAGGCTTATGACGTCACTAAAAGAGAATCACATTTTCTCACGTTATTAATTTCTCATTACTCCAAGTGTGAAGAAAGTTCGAGATGTTACCTCTTGGAGAAAGTGACGGTGGTCTGAAGTTATTGTTTGATAGTAGGTTCACCTAATTTTACCTCTCGTTTTTTTATTAATAAAGTAAGTTTGATTCTACAAAATTCTCATTAATGAAGGTTATTTAAAATTTTTAATGATATAAATGCTTTATCAAGAAAGGAATTTTTTGTTTCTTTTTACTGACCGTTTTTGTAGTCCATACGTACGAACCTGATACGCTCTGAAGTTTCGATTGCTACATTTTGTTACGATAGTACACAAAATGTAAAAATGTTGAATTTATGCGATAAATGCCAAGATTTTGCCCCCCTCTCTCCAATCGGTACAACGACATATCTGTGGACGTACAACTCTCGAAACCAGGTTTCGATTCCTGTACTAGGAAGAGCGTAGATAGCCTATTGTGTAGCTCTGAGCTCAGTTACAAACAAATCGCGATTTTGTTATGTAGTAAAAGTGTATTTTAACAAAGTTAGTTTACTCATTACATATATGGGCGCAAAAAAATAAATAAGTCTAATTAAAATCAAATGTATATCAATATCATTTATAGTAAATGGTGGAACCGTCTTGGGCCCGGCATGGCCAGGTGGGTTAAGGCGAGCGACTCGTAATCCGAGGGTCGCGGGTTTGCATCCCCGTCGCGCCAAACATGCTCGCCATTTCAGTCGTGGGGGCGTTATAATGTTAAGGTCAATCCCACTATTCGTTGGTAAAAGAGTAGCCCAAGAGTTGGCAGTGGGTGGTGATGACTAGCTGCCTTCCCTCTAGTCTTACACTGCAAAATCAGGGACGGCTAGCACAGATAGCCCTCGAGTAGCTTTGTGCGAAATTCAAAAACAAACAAACAAAACAAGGAACCGTCTTGACGTCACATATTCAAGAACGAAGGAACATGAGCTGTCTTCTAGCACTTCTTACACTCGTATGTTAATTAATGGTGTTTAGATTTCTTTGTGTGTGTGTGCTCGAATCAATAGGTTCGAACAAATACCAGTATTTTAATTGTAACTCTCAAACTCAATACAGTTGTTTACTTGCGTGTGTTGATATGAGATCTGAGGCCATTCGAAAAATACCTGAACTCGTTATAATGAATCACCAACGAAAATAATAAAAGTTTGGCTGCTTGACTACTGCTCATGTGCACAAGTAAAGAGTTTCCTCACTGTGAAAGTTTATTACGTGTTTACGCACAAAAAGACTGTAACGATTTTTTTTTTTTTCAAAAGAGATGACAAAGTTATTAACGAATTGTCCATACTAAGATACTTAGAAAATGTCTTTGGTTCTCCGGTTTCATACATCTCTCTGGAATGCTTTGCCATCGTATCATACATACCACATGCCGGAAGAAGTTCACAGGGAAACCATTATGACGTCGTCCACTTTTGTTGCCCATGGTTAACCGCATTGCGTCCACCAAATGAATTTAAGAAATAGAGAAGAAGAGAAAAAATGATTACTAATCATCTGAATTTTGTATATTTGATAACAAACAACGACAATATAGAAACTGCAGACAGAGTTGTCGAACCACAATTATTCCCATGTTCGAAAACAAACATGTTACACTGTGTAACAAAATTTTTACTTTTCTTGTTCCTGGACAGAAAGTGTTATTTCCCAATTGTTTATGCCTAAAGTAAATGAAAAAGACCTATTTTTCTCTTCAAACTTTGCTATTGTGACCTGGGAGCGTATAACAAAAACATGATAGAAGACTATATTTGGGGTCTGATACGTGAAAGTGATTTACAGTACAGTCGCAAATCTCGAGAAACTACTCACTTCTGAACATTTTTGTATAACTTTAGTATAAATACATGTAAATCTTGATTCATATGTTGTTTTATTCAGACCTTATGTAAATGAAAATGTGCAAATTTGACAATTTTTACATAGAAAATAGGTTAATTTCTAGATTTCATTATCCAGGTCACAAAAGCAAAGTTTGAAGGGAATAATGACCATTTTCTGTACTTTTACAGCATAAGCAATTGAGATATAACACATACTATCAAGGAACAAAATTTGTGTTATGTAGTGTTATTGGCATGTATATAGTTGAATTACTTTAATAAACAACTTTATGTAATATTATCATGGGGAAGTTATTTTGTAATAGGAATTTTGTTCTGATTTTAGTATTTTAACTTGTTTTACTATATTATCTTGTTTGTGGAAACGTGTCTCGTTATTGGTGTTTTATATATTAATCAATAATATATCTTGTATCAATATTTTTATTTTCCTTTTAGCTATGGGCTTTTTATTTTGCTCACAGAGCCCTAAAACTTTAAAATAAGTAATAGCACACACACACACAAAATTAATTAACCATTATCAAGGCCTCTCAATAACTGTATAAAGCCAGTGTACTACACTAATAACTATTATACATAAACTTTCTTAGGACAATCACATGAAAACAAGATTAACACAGTTCTCACAGCTGACCAGACGATAAAGACACATTGTTCTGTGAAACGTGACACATGTGGAGGAACCAGGACCACCCCTGATGACGAGGTTAAAGGTTAACGTCATTACAGTGGGTGTAATGCCTTAGAACGAGAGAAAGTTGGTAGAAGAAGGCTCGTCCTGAAGTGTTATATGCATTTGAAGCCAGATCAAAGATATCAGTGTGGTGGGTGAACGAGATTAGTTATTAAAAACTGTTGTTGTTGTTCTGTAAGCGTGACTTTTACACACATAAACCCATGTCTTTTTTTTTTATATACATATTTTAAGAACGATGGAATAATATGAGATTAAGTGACGGATCGTAAAAATGTCATTTTTTCTTTGTATTTTTATCACGGAAAGTAAAAGTTCAAAGATACTTCACATTTTGGTTTGGTTTGTTTTGAATTTCGCGCAAAGCTACACGAGGGCTATCTGCGCTAGCCGTTCCTAATTTAGCAGTGTAAGACTAGAGGGAAGGCAGTTGGTTATCATCACCCACTCTTGGGATATTATTTTACCATTGAATAGTGGGATTGACCGTAACATTATTAACGCCCCCACGGCTGAAAGGGCGAGCATGTTTGGTGCGACGGGGATTCGAACCCGCTGAGTTAATATTAATTACCATGTAATGAACCTGATTTTTAGTATTTCTATGGTAACAAGAAATACTTTCTGTTAAATATTAATCGTTTCTCGTTTCGTTTTTCTTTAATCCAGTTTTCAGCGTATTGATGAAACGTGCGAAACAGATGTGATCTCTGTTATGTTTTATGTCACTGTATATGGAAGAAAAACACTGGAGATAAAATAAAAATATTCTGAGTCATTTGCGACATTTATTTTTAATTGTTCGTTTGTTTTCAATTTCGCGCAAAGCTGCACGAGGACTATCTGCGCTAACTGTCACTAATATCTTTTAATAACAGCAACAACGTTAAATATTCGTCGTATGGGCGTAGGTAGCCATTTTTGTCCAAAAAATGGCTTTACTTGTTCTGTTCAGATAACAATAATTTCGAAATAATTGTTCTGTTCCACTTTTGGCAAGTACGTCCAGAGAAATAACACAGTAATATTGACTGCTGAACTAATAACTGTGAAATAAGTCCACTCTCTCGTGCGTGGATTATATCATACCGTGGTTACAATTTCAAGCAAACGTAACAAGTTCTTAATTTTGCTTTATGATAGTTGCTATTACTAAACACGACAAAATTACAAAATTTTGTGTACCTATGAAATTCTGATAAGTAGTACTTATTTGTTAGAGCATCATTTTTATGTTTTAGTGCATTCGATACTGACCTAAAACTTATAAAATTATATAATATAATTTGTCTGATATGCTTAAAATAGGGCCTGATGATGCTTCTGTCCACCACCGAAACGAACCTGTCTGGTACAGTAATATTATGGTATTCCAAAACCGTTGTGTCTTTCAACCTTCCCAGTGACTCAAAGTCAGTCTGAAGGAATATAATGCTGAAAAGCTGGTTTAAACACCTTTAATGGGCACAGCAAAGATATCTCATTTTGTAGGCTTGTGTTTAACAAGACACAAGTTTGGTTCGAATTTCGCGCAAAGCTTCACGAGGGCTATCTGCGCTAGTCGTTCCTAATTTAGCAGTGCAAGACCAGAGGGAAGACAACTTGTCATCAGCATCCACCGCCAACTCTTGGGTTCCTCTTTTACCAACAAATAGTGGGATTGATCAACACTTTATAACGCCCTCATGGGTGAAAGGACAAGCATGTTTAGTGTGACTGGGATTCGTACCCTCAACTCTCGGGCCGATAAAAATCAAACAAATAAGAAACATTTGGTGCCAGTGGCTCAGGAGTAAGTCTTTATAACATTAGATACTGGGTGTCGATCCAAGTAGTGGGCACAGATACCACATTTCTGTGTAGCTTTGTGCTTAACTACAAACAGACAGACCAAGACGGTTTTATATTTGGGCTCGAGCATGTGGCTGCACAGTCTTTGAGAATTTTCAGAATCTCTCTCTCATAAATTTTCGTCAACCGTTAAACGTATCATTTGTTTCTTCTACTCGTTTGTGATATATTGTAACATCCTTTAGTTGAGAAAGACTTTATGAACTTGGAGCCGAACTTATCAAGATGTGGCTGATATGGATACTGCATATATGGGGGGACTATAACAATCAACGAAAAAAAATGTTTTAGGTTTTTCAAATAAGATTTGTCTTGTTTCGGTGTGTCGGAGACAGCGTAACGGTGAAAGTCCGTTTGTACCGCGGTGCTCAATCTCTCCATCGGGGTTGTCGGTTCCGCTCATTTTACGAAACATTAACCACAAGGTATGCCGATGCACCTCTTTGGCAATAGTTATCTCCTGGGCGTAGGTCAGACCATGATGTATAAGCTATGAGAAGTCACTTCATCTCTCGAAATCGGCATTTCGCAAGGCAACATATTCGGGTAGCAGGCCGGAACGGCTCGCGGTAGTTAACCCTATCGTCATTCTCTATCGACCGGCTTGGGAATACAGAGCGTTTAGAAATCATCATTTCTCACGTGGTAGGAAGGCCTCAGACCACCAAAGCGGTCCCGACAGAGAAGAGTACTCGTCATAGATCATTCAAAACCCATGCTCTAAGATTTTTTTATTCATGTTTAGTCACCGAACCTTAGGAAAAGTAAAACCTTTGACTTATCTGTTAACGGCGGAGAACGGTCCGTACTGTCAGTATGAACAGAGCCAATTTTATGCGCAGTCATGTATCGGTTGCACCTCTGCATTCAAAAAAACAACAACAAAAAAACCTTCGTGAGCTTAACCAAGAATGCTGGAATGATGATCTAACGTCTTTCCAGAGACAGATGTTTCATTCTTTGCGTGAGATATTGTCACCCTTTCTGGATGTTGCCGGCTTGTTGATCCCGGGAACGGCGTGCCATCCGAAAATACTCAGATGAAATCAGTGTCTGACTTTTGAAGTTAATGCCACTTAAAACAGGTACGCTATTTTTGGTATAGAGTGACTCAAGTGTGCATAAATTATCCTCGTGGTGTTGACAAATCACTACATTGCTGAACGCACGTGTTGGCCTCGCGCTCCTCGTTCGTTCACTTGAGTGCGAAAGGAATGTGTAAATTGCGCTTAAGTGCAAAAAAAAAACAAACAACAAACAAACAAAAACTGGCAAGATACAGTTGACACAACTGGTAAGATGCACGGTCAGCACAGAGAGATATAATTGTTTGTTTGAAAATTCATTTATTGTTAGCAAGAAAGAATACATGGTGTTCTTTTCCATACCTTTCCTCCAGTTGACACTTGGCTTCGTTTGGAAACAAGAGCACGAGACTGCTAGCTCACCAGTTCTTTCGATTCATAGTAAAAGTTAATTCATGTAAAATAAAAATAACATAATAACTAATCGGTGTTGAAAAATAAAACAAAATAAATAAATAATAATAGTTCATTTAATATTACACTTAACACTTGCTTGCAAAGGACGAAATAATTTTGAAATAACTAAGATTTGCTTACTCCGTCTTTATCGCATCATAACAATTGTTTAAAACGTTTCTGATATAAATGTTAGTGCCCAACCAATTACTAAATATGTCGCGTGAAAATTGAGTGAGAGTCGTGGTATAATTCTCAGAATTACGATTTACATATGAACAGGAAAACAAAATATCGAAAATATTCATATGTTAATATTATCCAAATACCTAGTGTTCAATAACGGCAGAATAATGAACATTTGTTAAATAGGTGTTAAGAGTCGTTCTTTTTTAAGGTTAGCATATTGGAAGTGTAGGAAACAAGCACTTGGGCAGTATTTTTATAGTATTTAACAAATCACACCAAATCAATCCTTAGTTGTTATTACTTCTATCACGATTATTTTACACATTTAGGGAAAACAAAATATTGATTTATTTCTGATAAATCTGTGTAATAATTCTGATTTTGGAGCAAAATCTTTCCAAAGAACAGGTTGTTTATATAAAAGATATATATATGAATGTATCCTTCCTGTTTAATAAGGCCAGGCATGGCCAAGTGTGTTAAGGCACTCGGCTCGTAATCCGAGCATCCAGGATTCGAATCTCCGTCACACCAAACATGCTCGTCCTTTCAACCGTGGGAGCGTTATAAAGTTACGGTCAATCCCACTATCCGTTGATAAAAGAATAGCCCAAGGGTTGTCGGTGGGTTGTAATGACTAGCTGCGTTCCCTCTAGTCTCACACTCCTAAATTGGGGACGGCTGACGCAGATAGCCCTCGAGTACTTTTGCGCGAAATTCAAAACAAACCAAAGACTTAAGTTTTGAAGATTAGGAATTTTTTGGTATATATTGGAGGTCGCTTAGAAGAAAAATTCAAGGCAGAAGTTAGACTACATTTACAATTACATTAAAATATAATATTTTCTAAATAAAACATATATATCATGTTATAAAATGATACCACAACTGTAAGTCATATAAGTTTACATATTTTCATGTATCTGTTTATGGCATAGTTATGGAACCGTGTTCCGTTCAAATTCATTTTTCTGTTCTTCTAATTGTAAAGTGCGAGAGTTTAAATTTATTTTTGGCTGAATCACTTAGGACAAGCCTTAGATGGTAATAAACTGATTTTGAGTTTTTTTTTGGCTGAATCACATAGGACAAGCATTAGATGGTAATAAACGGATTTTGAGTTTTTTTTGGCTGAATCACTTAAGTATTAGATGGTAATAAACGAATTTTGAGTTTTTTTTGGCTGAATCGCTTAAGCATTAGATGGTAATAAACGAATTTTGAGGGTTTTTTTTGGCTGAATCACTTAAGTATTAGATGGTAATAAACGAATTTTGAGGGTTTTTTTTGGCTGAATCACTTAAGCATTAGATGGTAATAAACGAATTTTGAGGTTTTTTTTTGGCTGAATCACTTAAGTATTAGATGGTAATAAACGAATTTTGAAGGTTTTTTTTGGCTGAATCACTTAAGTATTAGATGTTAATAAACGAATTTTGAGTTTTTATCGAGTCCATTTTCAACCTCAATAACCAGTGAAAAACCTTGTAGTTTCCAGCATTTGCAAAGTGGTAACGTAACGAGTATAGCATCTGTCCGGTTAATAGAATTGCAGACTCAAAATCCGGTTAATAGAATTGCGGATTCACACTGAGCTCCATACAATCTGGCTTTTTATTCAGTGATATCGAACGTCATATCCTATCAAAAACAGGAAGACTATACATTCAATATAGATATATTTGCCAATCATTTGTTTTGATCAACCAGAACATCACAGAGAACAATGAACATTTTGAACATTTACAAGATGAAAAAATAAACATCATCTAGCAGCTTGGGTAAAAAAGAACAAAGGTTTATGGACCTGGAACAAGATAAGTTTCTTTTACTAAACATTTTTACAGAATAAGCAGTAATCGTCTCAATTTCGAGAACATCTGCAAATGGAAAAACTTGTGCGAAGAAAGTAAAGATATACTGTATCATCTTTATTGGGCCAGGTGGTTGAGGCGCTTGATTCGTTACCTGAGGGTTGCTGGTTCGAATTCCTGTCACACAAAACTTGCTCACCCTTTCAGCCGTTAGACTATATTTACAATTACATTAAAATATAATATTTTCTAAATAATACATATATATCATGTTATAAAACGATACCACAACTGTAAGTTAAACATTAAATCAAATAGTTTAATGTTGTCCTCACTGACCCTACTATATCAAACAGTTTAATGTTGTCCTCATTGACTCTACTATATCAAACAGTTTAATGTTGTCCTCATTGACCCTACTATATCAAACAGTTTAATGTTGTCCTCATTGACCCTACTATATCAAACAGTTTAATGTTGTCCTCACTGACCCTACTATATCAAACAGTTTAATGTTGTCCTCACTGACCCTACTATATCAAACAGTTTAATGTTATCCTCATTGACTCTACTATATCAAATAGTTTAATATTGTCCTCACTGACCCTACTATATCAAATAGTTTAATGCTGTCCTCATTGACCCTATTATATCAAATAGTTTGATGTTGTCCTTACTGACCCTACTATATTAAATAGTTTAATGTTGTCATCACTGACCCCACTATATCAAATAGTTTAATGTTGTCCTCACTGACCCTACTATATCAAACAGTTTAATGTTATCCTCATTGACCCTACTATATCAAATAGTTTAATGTTGTCCTCATTGACTCTACTATATCAAACAGTTTAATGTTGTCCTCATTGACCCTACTATATCAAACAGTTTAATGTTGTACTCATTGACCCTACTATATCAAACAGTTTAATGTTGTCCTCATTGACCCTACTATATCAAACCGTTTAATGTTATCCTTATTGACGTTACTATATCAAACCGTTTAATGTTGTCCTTATTGACCCTACTATATCAAATAGTTTAATGTCGTCCTCATTGACCCTACTATATCAAACCGTTTAATGTTGTCCTCATTGACCCTACTATATCAAATAGTTTAATGTTGTCTTCATTGACCCTACTATATCAAACCGTTTAATGTTGTCCTCACTGACCCTACTATATCAAACAGTTTAATGTTATCCTCATTGACCCTACTATATCAAATAGTTTAATATTGTCCTCACTGACCCTACTATATCAAATAGTTTAATGCTGTCCTCATTGACCCTATTATATCAAATAGTTTAATGTTGTCCTCACTGACCCTACTATATTAAATAGTTTAATGTTGTCATCACTGACCCCACTATATGAAATAGTTTAATGTTGTCCTCACTGACCCTACTATATCAAACAGTTTAATGTTATCTTCATTGACCCTACTATATCAAATAGTTTAATATTGTCCTCACTGACCCTACTATATCAAACAGTTTAATGTTATCCTCATTGACCCTACTATATCAAATAGTTTAATATTGTCCTCACTGACCCTACTATATCAAATAGTTTAATGCTGTCCTCATTGACCCTATTATATCAAATAGTTTGATGTTGTCCTTACTGACCCTACTATATTAAATAGTTTAATGTTGTCATCACTGACCCCACTATATGAAATAGTTTAATGTTGTCCTCACTGACCCTACTATATCAAACAGTTTAATGTTATCCTCATTGACCCTACTATATCAAATAGTTTAATGTTGTCCTCACTGACCCTACTATATCAAACAGTTTAATGTTGTCATCACTGACCCCACTATATGAAATAGTTTAATGTTGTCCTCACTGACCCTACTATATCAAACAGTTTAATGTTATCTTCATTGACCCTACTATATCAAATAGTTTAATATTGTCCTCACTGACCCTACTATATCAAACAGTTTAATGTTGTCCTCATTGACCCTACTATATCAAACAGTTTAATGTTGTCCTCACTGACCCTACTATATCAAACAGTTTAATGTTATCCTCATTGACCCTACTATATCAAATAGTTTAATATTGTCCTCACTGACCCTACTATATCAAACAGTTTAATGTTGTCCTCACTGACCCTACTATATCAAACAGTTTAATGTTATCCTCATTGACTCTACTATATCAAATAGTTTAATATTGTCCTCACTGACCCTACTATATCAAATAGTTTAATGCTGTCCTCATTGACCCTATTATATCAAATAGTTTGATGTTGTCCTCACTGACCCTACTATATTAAATAGTTTAATGTTGTCATCACTGACCCCACTATATGAAATAGTTTAATGTTGTCCTCACTGACCCTACTATATCAAACAGTTTAATGTTATCCTCATTGACCCTACTATATCAAATAGTTTAATATTGTCCTCACTGACCCTACTATATCAAACAGTTTAATGTTGTCCTCATTGACCCTACTATATCAAACAGTTTAATATTGTCCTCACTGACCCTACTATATCAAACAGTTTAATGTTGTCCTCACTGACCCTACTATATCAAACAGTTTAATGTTATCCTCATTGACCCTACTATATCAAATAGTTTAATGCTGTCCTCATTGACCCTACTATATCAAATAGTTTAATATTGTCCTCACTGACCCTACTATATCAAACAGTTTACTGTTGTCCTCACTGACCCTACTATATCAAACAGTTTAATGTTATCCTCATTGACCCCACTATATCAAATAGTTTAATGCTGTCCTCATTGACCCTACTATATCAAATAGTTTAATATTGTCCTCACTGACCCTACTATATCAGATTGTTTAATGTTGTCCTCATTGACCCTACTATATCAAATAGTTTAATGTTGTCCTCACTGACCCTACTATATCAAATAGTTTAATATTGTCCTCACTGACCCTACTATATCAAATAGTTTAATGCTGTCCTCATTGACCCTACTATATCAAATAGTTTAATATTGTCCTCACTGACCCTACTATATCAAATAGTTTAATGTTGTCCTCATTGACCCTATTATATCAAATAGTTTAATGTTGTCCTCAATGACCCTACTATATTAAATAGTTTAATGTTGTCCTCAATGACCCTACCAAGTCAAACAGTTTAACGAGCTCATCAGTTACCCTAGACAATATTAGTATTAACTGTAATATCTTTTCTTGTATAGTAAATATAGTAAAATATCACTATAAAGGATAAGTTTCTAAGTGGGTTGAAGAAAACCTGCTAAACGCTCTAAACCTACGTATATATTTATATATAAAAATTAAGTAATAGCGTAGGACGAGGGCTTATGAAGCCCAAACCATCCATTTTGGAAGTAAACTTATTTTATTTGTTATACTTGTGGTAAATGTTATATTTTTAATATATGTATACATATATACGTTTTTAAGAAAAAGAGAATGAAGGTTACGAGGTACAAAGAAAAAAAATTATAAGTTTCCAACCCTTGAGCTAAAAAATTCTGTACAAAAAGTGTTTTTTTTTAGATACACGAGCTCAGAGAAAATTGTAGCGTAGTTCGTCTGTCTCTCTCAGTGACAAATTTCAGGAAATCTTTCCTTTTTTTCCGGTCCGACGTCAGACAAGTGCAGGTATTGGATGTACAAGACCCCATTGACAGAGTTTGAAAGAGTGACTTGAAAGACGTAGAGAGAAAACTTGCCACTAATTGGATGGCGACTGCATTGTGCGAGAGAGCGATTGCACGTGCCCACGTGCTGCAGTCTATTCCGACCAACTAATGATGCATGTCGTAGAGAAAGTGTACGGTTTCAAAGTCGTGGACTGTCGCTAACGAAGGTACTTAGATCCCGGAAGGCCCGAGCTATAAGGTCATCGATCGCTGTTTAACAAGATATAAGCGCCCGTTACTTTCCTTTGTATAGCTAGCTAGCTACCTGACCCCCCCCCCCATACTCCCCACACTTTCCAGGAATTCACTTTATGTTTACGATCTTTTTTTTTTTCCAGCAGGAGTTGAAATTTTTGCCTGTAGTTTTAAAAAGTTTTGCCTGGATCCTTGCAAGTATAATATATACTGAAACTTAAGCTTTAATAAACGAAGTTTGAAGGTACTCTCTCACGAATTAACTTAATATTATTGAGTTCTATGACTTTAAAGGACCTACGATTTTCTCCTCTACAGAGACTTTTACCATCCATTCTCTAGAGATAAGCTTTCTTTATTTCAAAATGTCGTTTTACGATTTTAATTAACAGAAGTTTCGTTCAGAAAAAACGCAAAATTGTTAAACAGGATAAATGAAATAACAGATGTTTAATCGCATTAACACACAATTACGTTTTATCTCTGAAACCCTAGCTTGGCAATAAGTCAGTGGTTTTATAACGCTGGAAATTGGGGTTTGATACCCGATGTGAACAGCGCAAAGAGAGCTCATCGTGTAGCCTTATGCATTACAACAAGCAGGCAGACAAACAGCACACATGCAGGAGTACATCTCGAACTCGATGTTTTATCAGTTATCATTTTTTTTCCTTTATTACAGTCTTATCACATTCTAGAGATGTCCTATCTGAATTAAGGTGAGCAATAACAATTCAGATACCACCAGTGGAAATATAAGTCTTCATTTTTAATACGTTTATAATTTCATGTAAAGTAGCTGCGTAGGCGTTGAGTGATTGTTCTGTCTCTGATCAACAGCTCTAAATTGGTAATGGCTATACCATATATCTTGAAACTTTTGACCTGCCTTTTAGTTTACAGTGCTATTTAGGTTGAGAGAACAAATACAAAGATTACCTTGATGTGGCGTCTTCTTCTTATGGAGATTGAGTACGTCATAATAAAACACTTATGAAGCCTCACCACGTCGTTACAGTACATGTCCCTACTTTGAATCTTGTGTTATCTGACAATTGTACATTTTGACAGGACAATAGCACAGCACATATTACGTTACACAAATGGCTCTGTCGTACGACTATATTGTCCAAAGCAGACCTCTTTCCTGCGTTTCCCTTATGTCATCTACTGTACGAGAAGGATGGTATCTCAGGGAAGTAACTTGTGCACATATGAGACGTGTCGATTTTACGGGAGTAAATCTTTCTTGATTACTGTTGTCTCGGGTACGTAAACGACGTTTGCCTCTGATCCCTGCGTTCATGGATTCACATTGCTTACAACACTGGTGTACGACTTGTTACAGGTCTCTTTATGCATGGTCGTGGTGCTCCAAGTTGATCCATTTTTCTTCTTCTTCCACTATTAATTAGGTAGAAGGATTTTTCCCTTTTTTAGAAAAACCTAAATCTTAAACTTGAATAGGATAGCTATGATAGGAGGGTATAAATATTTTGCGTCAGAAATGGTTGTTACATACCCTTCAGAAACTTCAATTAATTTATGGTTGCATCATGCTATATACGTAATATCAAATAATAAACTAATTACTGATTTGTATATTCAAAAACATTTTAATGCAACCTTCTCAACCGTCGGTATTATATTCCTATCACATCAGAAGTTTACCCGAGGAAAGTTTTAATCAAGTGTTATAAGTAATCATTGCTTCAAGTGTAACATTTACATCTGAATATACATGAACAACTATTGTTGAACTATCACATTTCCTTTCGGATATATCGCGTTTAGATTAAACGGTTGGTTTTAATTGTGAGATATTACACTTGCTATATTTTGTTTTAGTGCTTTCGATTTGTACTTTTATGTGTCATACAATTTCCACAGTGCCTTTTAAACGAGTGTGATATTTGAACAAGTAACTAATCGACAACAATGATAAAAAATGAAACAGAACTTAACAAAGGCTTGGACCTCATTAGTAAATCACCATTTTGGGTGAAGGCATCTGCATTGTTCAACAGTTTGACATGACAAAGAAAACACTTTCGAAGGGGCTAGATGACCATGGATCATTTTCAAATTATTCTGCACAACACAAAGAATGCTAAAATCCGGAGTTTGACTTCCCGCGTTGGTCACAGCATATCTGCTAAGCCTAATGTGGCTTTGCCTTAGAATAAACAAACAAATAGTTTATACATTAGTTACATCGTGATCAAAACAGAAAATTAGTAACTGTACTAAGATAATATTACTACTGCTACACAACATCGATAGATCCCATTTGGTCTCTATTTACAGCGTCTTGCAAAAACATTAACATGGTGGCAAAGTTTTCATATTTTGTTGCCATCTGAGCTTGCAATAATAAAAATTTAAAATGGGACTTTATATTTAAAATCTACACAATCTATTCCAAACTGAGCAAGCTAAAATAAAATCGGCATTATTATGTAAATAAGTTAGATTTTAAAAGAACATTAGAATATTCTCAAAGAAATACGAATTCACCCTTTTTGTTACAGTGACTTTAATCAGTTTAGGTGCGAAAGATTAGTTTGAAAGGTTACAAAATTGGTGCATCAGTCTCTATCTGTTGTAATAAAAGTGATTTAACTTGACTTCCCAGTAAATGCTTCTATTCAAACCACAACTCACATAGTGATACGACACATTAACCATGAAGACAAAAGATCTTTCCAAACAAGTCGGGAATGAAGTGATAGGGAAGAATGGATCAGGAAAAAACAAGTCGGGAATGAAGTGATAGGGAAGAATGGATCAGGAAAAGGTACCTAAAATATTTTAATGTTTCCTGTTAGTCCCTTTGAGTACGATGAAGTCCACCATCAGAAGTGGAATGTGCATCATGCTACCCAGTTACTACCAAAATTGAACCGTCCTTCCAAATTAAGCAGCCAGACAAGTAAAAACTCGTTAGGGATGCAACTTTGAAATCAGCATTGACTTTGAAAGATTTGCAAAGTTTCATGTCTGAAATTGGAGTCAAAGTTCATAAATCGACAATATTCTGGGCCATACACAAAGCTGGCCGAGTGGCAAGAAAGAAGCCATTACAGGAAAATAATCGTTTTAAATATCGTATGGAGTTCACCAAAAATTATATGTAACCATGTGGAGGCCCGGCATGGCCAAGCGTGTTAAGGCGTTCGACTCATAATCTGAGGGTCGTGGGTTCGCATCCCTCTCGCGCCAAACATGCTCGCCCTTTCAGCCGTGGGGGCGTTATAATGTGACGATCAATCCCACTATTCGTTGGTAAAAGAGTAGCCCAAGAGTTGGCGGTGGGTGGTGATGACTAGCTGCCTTCCCTCTAGTCTTACACTACTAAATTAGAAACGGTTAGCACAGATAGCCCTCGAGTAGCTTTGTGCGAAATTCAAAAACATAGCCATGTGGAAAGTAGGTAAATGATATGTAGCCATGTGGCTGAAGATTTTGTGGTCAGAAGAACCAAAATTGATCTTTTGGGGGAGGGAAAAGGCTTGAGTAAGCCTCACATGACACATCACTCAGTCAACATCATTCCAACTGTACCTCAAAACATCTGAGCATCATCAACCTGATGGATGAACAATAAGTCAATGTTTTATAACGCTAGTATTCGATGTTTGAAACCATTGTGAAAAAAAAAGAATAGATGTCCAATGTGTAGACTTAGGCTTTACAACAAACAGACAGGCAAACGTGATGTCTCGAGGAGTGCATCTCGAACTCGGTGCTTTTTGGTCTCAATTCAAAGCGTTACGTCTGCCGCACGCCCAACACAACACATCATCAGTCAACAGCATCCCAACTGACAAACATGCTGATGACAGCATCATGTTATGTTGATGCTTCTTATCAGCAGGAACTGGGAAGCTTGTCAAAATTAAAGGACGGTATAAAGTAGACGAAAGAGTCATCTAAACTTGATTGAGAAAACTCCATGAAATATTAACGGAATTACAATTGAAAACTGATGGATCTAATAATTACAACTGATGGATAACTGTGTTCTAATAATTGAAGGCAAGAACTTAGTATCATGTGAATTACAACTGATGGATAACTGTGTGTTAATAATTGAAGGTAAGAACTTAGTATCATGTGAATTACAACTAATGGATCACTGTGTTCTAATAATTGAAGGCAAGAACTTAGTATCATGTGAATTACAATTGATGGATAACTGTGTTCTAATAATTGAAGGTAAGAACTTAAGAAACTGATGGATAACTGTGTTTAATAATTGAAGGCAAGAACTGTATCATGAATTGGATAACAACTTAGATCATGGGATCACTGTGTTCTAATAATTGAAGGCAAGAACTTAGTATCATGTGAATTACAATTGATGGATAACTGTGTTCTAATAATTGAAGGCAAGAACTTAGTATCATGTGAATTACAATTGATGGATAACTGTGTTTTAATAATTGAAGGCAAGAACTTAGTATCATGTGAATTACAACTGATGGATAACTGAGTTCTAATAATTGTAAGTAAGAACTTAGTATCATGTGAATTACAACTAATGGATCACTGTGTTCTAATAATTGAAGGCAAGAACTTAGTATCATGTGAATTACAACTAATGGATCACTGTGTTATAATAATTGAAGGCAAGAACTTAGTATCATGTGAATTACAACTAATGGATGACTGTGTTCTAATAATTGAAGGTAAGAACTTAGTATCATGTAGATTACAACTGATGGATCACTGTGTTCTAACAACTGAAGGTAAGAACTTAGTATCATGTGGATTACAACTGATGGATAACTGTGTTCTAACAACTGAAGGTAAGAACTTAGTATCATGTGGATTACAACTGATGGATAACTGTGTTCTAACAACTAAAGATCATGTGGATTACAACTGATGTATAACTGTGTTCTAACAACTGAAGGTAAGAACTTAGTATAATGTGGATTACAACTGATGGATCACTGTGTTCTAACAACTGAAGGTAAGAACTTAGTATCATGTGGATTACAGTGTTAAATGTTAGAAAGGGTCAACGGAAGTATAACATGTTATTAACAATAGTACTAACAATACTAAGGTTTAATTACAGAGCTAAATATCCTAAAAATCATAACAAATAATAAAACAATAATTACAATGGTGAACTAAGTATAATGTTTATTTTCTTTTAATTTTTTCACAAAATTATACGAGGACTATCTGTGCTAGCCGTCCCTAATTTAGCAGTGTAAGACTAGAGGGAAGGCAGCTAGTCATCACCACTCACAGCCAACTCTTGGGCTACTCTTTACCAACGAATAGTGGGATTGACCGTCACATTATAACGCCTCTATGGCTGAAAGTGCCAGCATGTTTGGTGCGACGGAGATTCGAACCCGCGACCCTCGGATTACGAGTCAAGTGCCTTAACCACCTGGCCATGCCGGGTCATATGATTCATCAAAATATGACTTTACTCGGCTGGGGGGATGAATACTTTTGCAAATTACTGTGCGTTTTTTTGGTGTGGCATTCAGAGGCATCCCCTCTTTAGTACATTTCCTACAATTAGACGCTAATATGGTTCACTTCTAGTGAGGTATAGAAGTATCTTAGGTGTTCCTGGAAAGAAAACAACGAATTGATAATAAAATCAAACACAATTTATTAGATAAGTTTTCCACATCACTTGCCTTTGAAACTTTTTCCAATGATATTAGCACGTTTTCCGTTGATCACAATTCCGCATTATTGTCTGCCGTTAAGATTTCCATTGTAAAAAATATTAAAAATCTGGGAATTATGGTAACGTCAATAAGCCAATCTTAGCCATTATATCTTGAGAGACCTTTTCACATCTATACTCTATGACAAACAACACCACGTACGAGTTGAACAAAGGTACGAAAGTCCATTGTAGCTGCATAGGAAGATCTGATGACTATGTGGATGAGTAGATCTGATGACTATGTGGATGAGTAGATCTGATAACTATGATGAGTAGATCTATGTGGATGAGTAGATCTGATGACTATGTGGATGAGTAGATCTTATGACTATGTGGATGAGTAGATCTGATGATGTGGATGAGTAGATCTGATGACTATGTGGATGAGTAGATCTTTGCTGTGGTAAGTAGATCCTATGTTGAGTAGATCATCATTTCATGTTTTGACTATGTGGATGAGTAGATCTGATGGCTATGTGGATGAGTAGATCTGATGGCTATGTGGATAAGTAGATCAAAATGAGTAGATAATTTCCTTTTTTCTTCACAAAAATAATTAATTAATTAAAGACGAGGTATTTTGACGTTTGCCAGCCTCTACCAACTACAAATCCTTCTTGTTTACAGTCCTTGAGATATATTTTGGCCAGAGTGTCTTCTTTCCTCACCACAGCTTTCCCTTTCTGAATTAGGATCTTGCTCCAAATTGTTTTAGGAGTAGTTTTTTTTTTTTTGCTCCATGAATCTTCTGTGTTTTTCCCGCCTTTAACATGAAAACTTCCTTCTTCAAAATGTTGTTTTTCATTATTTAAAATTCCCACAACGTGAATGTCCTTTCTCGGAGAGGAGGGACATGTTCCTCCAGCCATAACTGCTATTTTGTACCGTGATGGAAACAGAGGTAAGTTCAAAAACTTGAAAAGTAAAAATCTAGGGATTGGGTCTCCACAGTTAACATAGCAGATAGCTCAATGTGGTTTTGCTCTAAAACAAATAGACAATCTGATAATTTTAGTGTATAGATTTAGAACTATTTAGATTTATGAATCACTGAGTTCTAATCATTAAAGGTAAGAACATAGTACCATGTTTCATTTTTTTTTTAACCGAAATAATTGGACACAATGAAATATTACTTTGTAAAATAGATGATTTTTAAATGCTTTTGATGAAACAAAAACTGGCATTTTCGGAAGTACAGCACAATTAATTGTAATGGTAAATATTGGAAAAGTTTACGGACGTCTAATAATACTGAGGTTTTATTACAGTGGCGGATATTAGAAAAGGTAAGTATGTGTGTGATGTTTTCTTACAACAAAGCCACATCGGGCTATCTGCTGAGTCCACCGACGGGAATCGAATCCCTGATTTTAGCGTTGTAAATCCATTGTAAAGTCTTACAACCGATAAAATAATAATTACTTTGATAATTTCAGAAAAGATACAAAAACATGACAGTATTAAGTACAGTGATAAATATTTTTTTTTCTTGTGGAATTTTGTGCAAACCTACACGAGGGCTATCTGCACTAGCCGTCCTTAATTTGTCACTGTAAGACTAGAAGGAAAGCAGCTAATCAACATCACCTTCCACTAACTCTTGAACTACTCTTTTACCAACGAATAGTGGGATTGACCGTCACTTATTACGTCCCCACAACTGAAATATCGAGCATGTATGTGTGACAAGGATTCGAACCCGCGATTTTCGAATTACGAATCGAGCACCCTAACCACCTGGCCATGCCGGGCCTTACTAAATGTTGCAAAGGCAGAACTGAAGCATAATACTATTATTAACAACATGACAAACTCAGTTATATAAATATAGCATGACATGGTCAGGAATATAAATACAAAACAACTTTGTCAGGAATACAAATAGAATATAGCCTAGTCAGGAATATAAATACAAAATAACATAGTCATGGATATAAATACAACATGACATAGTTAGGGTTATAAATACAACATGACATAGTCACGGATATAAATACAACATGAGGGATATAAATACAACATGATGTAGTCAGGGACATGAAGACAAAATAATATTGTCAAAAATAGTTGTATTTTAATTAAAGAAAGCAACGGGAATTCTGTGTATTAATATGAATTACAAAACCACAATACAGAAAAGAAACAAACCTAAAATTATGTCAGGATACAGTAAAACAGAAATGTAAAGTTAGATAAGACCCCCTGACGATACACAGAGAAAGATAGAATAAAATATAACAACAAATGAAAAATGTGACGGCAGCTGGAAACTATACAGTGTTCATGAATAAAAGATGAGTGTTTTTAGTAGTATAGTAGAACAGAACTACTACAGACTGGACAGAAAAGAAAAGAAACAAACACAGATAGAACACGATGACTGAGATGTGGACAACAAGCGGTACGGAACAAGTAAAGACTAGACAGAAAGGAAAAGAAACAAACACAGATAGGACACGATGACTGAGATTTGGACAACAAGCAGTACAGAACAAGTAAAGACTAGACAGAAAGGAAAAGAAACAAACACAGATAGGACACGATGACTGAGATTTGGACAACAAGCAGTACAGAACAAGTACAGACTAGACAGAAAGGAAAAGAAACAAACACGGATAGGACACGGTGACTGAGATTTGGACAACAAGCAGTACAGAACAAGTAAAGACTAGACAGAAAGGAAAAGAAACAAACACGGATAGGACACGGTGACTGAGATTTGGACAACAAGCAGTACAGAACAAGTAAAGACTAGACAGAAAGGAAAAGAAACAAACACGGATAGGACACGATGACTGAGATTTGGACAACAAGCAGTACAGAACAAGTAAAGACTAGACAGAAAGGAAAAGAAACAAACACGGATAGGACACGGTGACTGAGATTTGGACAACAAGCAGTACAGAACAAGTAAAGACTAGACAGAAAGGAAAAGAAACAAACAAGGATAGGACACGATGACTGAGATTTGGACAACAAGCAGTACAGAACAAGTAAAGACTAGACAGAAAGGAAAAGAAACAAACACAGATAGGACACGATGACTGAGATTTAGACAACAAGCAGTACAGAACAAGTACAGACTAGACAGAAAGGAAAAGAAACAAACACGGATAGGACACGATGACTGAGATTTGGATAACAAGCAGTACAGAACAAGTACAGACTAGACAGAAAGGAAAAGAAACAAACACAGATAGGACACGATGACTGAGATTTAGACAAGAAGCAGTACAGAACAAGTAAAGACTAGACAGAAAGGAAAAGAAACAAACACAGATAGGACACGATGACTGAGATTTGGACAACAAGCAGTACAGAACAAGTACAGACTAGACAGAAAGGAAAAGAAACAAACAAGGATAGGACACGATGACTGAGATTTGGATAACAAGCAGTACAGAACAAGTACAGACTAGACAGAAAGGAAAAGAAACAAACACAGATAGGACACGATGACTGAGATTTGGACAACAAGCAGTACAGAACAAGTAAAGACTAGACAGAAAGGAAAAGAAACAAACACGGATAGGACACGATGACTGAGATTTGGACAACAAGCAGTACAGAACAAGTACAGACTAGACAGAAAGGAAAAGAAACAAACACGGATAGGACACGATGACTGAGATTTGGACAACAAGCAGTACAGAACAAGTAAAGACTAGACAGAAAGGAAAAGAAACAAACAAGGATAGGACACGATGACTGAGATTTGGACAACAAGCAGTACAGAACAAGTAAAGACTAGACAGAAAGGAAAAGAAACAAACACGATAGGACATAGGACACGGTGACTGAGATTTGAACAACAAGCAGTACAGAACAAGTACAGACGAGACAGAAAGGAAAAGAAACAAACAAGGATAGGACACGATGACTGAGATTTGGACAACAAGCAGTACAGAACAAGTAAAGACTAGACAGAAAGGAAAAGAAACAAACACAGATAGGACACGATGACTGAGATTTGGACAACAAGCAGTACAGAACAAGTACAGACTAGACAGAAAGGAAAAGAAACAAACACGGATAGGACACGATGACTGAGATTTGGACAACAAGCAGTACAGAACAAGTAAAGACTAGACAGAAAGGAAAAGAAACAAACACGGATAGGACACGATGACTGAGATTTGGACAACAAGCAGTACAGAACAAGTAAAGACTAGACAGAAAGGAAAAGAAACAAACACGGATAGGACACGATGACTGAGATTTGGACAACAAGCAGTACAGAACAAGTACAGACTAAACAGAAAGGAAAAGAAACAAACACGGATAGGACACGATGACTGAGATTTGGACAGCAAGCAGTACAGAACAAGCAGAAAATATACACGGAAAGAGAAAAAAAACAGAACGAATAAAACATAATAATCAATATATGGCATGATGTAATAACTATGTTAGGAAGTAGTAACACGAATATAACACAACAAATCCCCAGAAAACATAAATAAATTTCAGGTGGAGTGCGACTTATCAGTGATATAGTTTTCTGCTACCGGCGACATATAACACTGTGTGTCGCATGTAGAAACGTTTTCTAACTTTTGAGGAGAGATATACAGATTTTTATTGCGACAACATTCGGTCTGAGCATTGTTAAGGCTTCCCTTTAACTTCCATTTCCGCCCTGTGTTTTTCATTCTCACTGTTTTATATTTCTAGAACTTGTTTATCTCTCTTATTATTATTTTTCCCTTGTACTTCCTTCGTGTTTGTTGGTTTTAAGCCTAACAGATAAAGAAAAGGATTGTTCTTATTGGAGTCCGAACGATAATGACGTCTAATGCAAATTTATTCCCGCTGTTCTGGCTCCTGTCTCTCGGGCGCAGCACGTTGTCTCGTGTTTCAACCGTCTCTCGAGACGACCAAGAGAAACGAGCAGTTTCTGTTGCTCATTACCGGTCTTTATCGATGCGGCTGGCTTAGTAATCACGAATTAATAGCGGTCAGGTTACGAATTATAGCTTACAAGCTCAGCCATTACTGGAGGTGTTTCGATCCAATTTGCTGTATCCGGACTGAAAGCTATTTATTGTCGAACCGTCATACGGCCTTATCGCGATAAGCTTGTCGCTAAAACGAGATATAGGCCATATGGTGATGATGGAACTGTGACGTCACTTTTTAAGAGCTACCTGAATGTGCTTCCAACGCCACAAGATTGCGCTAGCGCACGTGCCTCCATCAAACATAAAGTCAGTGAACCTGCTAATGATAAGTTCATCTGAGAGAGGATCTAACCAGGAGAGAATGATCGCTTTTGTTTATAGCGTGACAGAAGGCTACCGTTGAAACGAGCCTTTAGAACAGAAATTAAACCAGGCGAAAGGTATACCATATGGTCGACTTAGTAAGTTCAATATGGTTTGGATATATTATACAAAGACTTTTCTTTCCGGATGGTGTCAGATAGCCATTATTAAAATACAGAGCTAAGGGAACTACGTCAGAGCTCAGCAAACATTTTAATAAGACGCGACCGTGTACTGTGTCAGGCCTTTTGTTTCCTTCTGCAAACATAATCAATCAAACTCAAAACAAATACGTTCCTGCTGGGTGTAGCAATACGCATAATGCTACTATATTAATTTGGTGCCGATAAAAAGAAGCTAAATTTTCAAAATAGAAAATAGTAATAATAATAGTTTTGTTTTTTTTTTAATTTCACGCAAAGCTACACGAGGGCTATCTGCGCTAGCTATCCCTAATTTAGCAGTGTAAGACTAGAGGGAAGGCAGCTAGCTAGTCATCACCACCCACCGCCAACTCTTGGGCTACTCTTTATCAACGAATAGTGGGATTGGCTGTGACATCATAACGCCCCCACAGCTGAAGGAACGAGCATGTTTGGTGTGGCGGGGATTCGAACTCGGGATTCTCGGATTACGAGTCTGCCTTGACTACCTGACCATGCTGGTCAGTAATAGCACCACTGAAACGTATATTTTCATAAACTATAAAATACCCTAAATACAACGAATAATGTATTTCAGATTGACGTAATAAACGAAACTATGTGAAAACTACAATACGGACCTGAAACAAAATACATTACAGTCCAAAATACTGTTGTCCTTTGAATAATAATAAAGTCACGTTTCTTTAAGATAAAACGTTCATAGAGTTTAGAAAGCCACATTGTCTTAAAGAGATGTCTTAGCCCTATATCTTACATCGCAAAGTTAAAATTATATATATATTTCTACCCTATCTTATGAATTTACAAAGTCTAGAGTAAATGGCTCAATCCCACATCCTAGAAATGTCTGGACTAAATACGTTGACCTAACATCTTACGAAACCAAAAAAAGACAAAAACTAGATAGCACGATCTCACATCTTACGGATTAAGGTGGTTAAGGCACTTGGTTCGTAATCTGAGGGTCGCGGGTTCGAATCTCCATAACTCCAAACATGCTCGCCCTTTCAGCTGTGGAGGCGTTATAATATGACGGTCAATCCCACTATTCGTTGGTAGATTTATACTTTAGTTCTCCGTTAAGCTCAATGAGATTAACTTTATTAAACCTACAAATCCTTGGACATTAAATAAAATGCTGTAAATACGAAGGTTTGCTTCTGTTTAGGTTTTCAATAAAAATATGTCTAACACAAATGAAGTAAACAACAACAACAACACATAAATCAACTACGATAAGTTTAAAATATTTCCACTATAGTTAGGGTAAAAATCTAAGAAAAACATTTAATGTATTTATGAACGAGTTTCTCAAGCCATAGAAAGCTTTGTGTTTCAGTACTCCTTAAAGCACTCAGGAAATCCAAGCAAGTAGCTTTTGAGAATGGATTTTTCCCAAGAGTTAAAGGGATTGCACTATTCTCGCACTCCACGCCCACGGGCAGTTTGTTAAACTTCGAGTTTATTGATTCGAGTAGCTTTTGTGGCGAGATATTGCGTCTTTGGAGCAACACGCCACAGTTTTGTTCGTTTTCTGAAAACGGGACTTAGCTTTTCTTCTCTGAGAGCGGGACTCTCAGGGATCTTTTCATAGCACGTGAACGCTGTCCACAGTTTCAGAAGAATCGTTGGGATCTAGTGAGGCAGAAGACGGTGACACACGTAGACTTGCCGTGGGTGCACCGAGGCGTTTTCTCTAGTAGCATTCATGCAAAATCACAGGGAACGTGATCAAGGACTGCGTTCTCCATGCACCGCGTGCATAACACCGTCAAAAATATTCGTGACAAAACAACATGAGTTTTTATTTCTGGGGAATAATGCAAATATGAAATAAATGATCTTCTCTGTGGGGTATGCCAACAAAGGCTAGTTGATGTTTGGCTTTGTTGTTTAAAAAAAAAAAACCTTTTCAAGAGAAACCCTATTCGTCTCGTCTCCCCCAACTCTAGCTGTTCTTGGCTATTGTGCCAACATAAACATAGTTCCTTTTCCCATTGACCTAAGGCCTGTTTAAGCTGACTTGTTTCCCAGACCCCCACCTGTATTCTCAGACACCTAACGAGAAACGTATATTTCATAGTCAGTAGGTGATGAACAGAGAAAAGTAAACACCAACTTGACAATGGCAGCGTCTTTCAACCTTCATAGGTGTGAGGTGCACACTTCTTCACCAATGGTTCCTTCTCCATCAAACACTTTACAATATTGTGGTCTGTTTATAGGATCGCTGAATAACTTGACCCATTGCATGGATCTTCAAAACAGGAAGGAAAAAATATGTGAGGACTAAACAGATCTAGTGCAGAACGAAATCAAAGTGATTAACTGTATAATGTTCAACGTTTCACCTTACCGTACAACTTCAAAATACGGAGGAAATCTAAGTTTATTTTATAAGATAACGGTTGCTTTTAAAAGGGTACATTACTTATTTCTTGTTATTGTAGATTAAAGTGAAAAAACCCATTATCAAATTGTACTCCATTGGATCTGGCCAATACCTTGTTGCTAAAAAAAACCAAAAAAAACTGAAATAATCTCCTTGAAAATGTATTTCGATGTTTAACCCTTCATTATGCTTGTTTTCTTAGAGAGTCGGACGTAAAACAAATGTTTGAAGGTATTTTAGGTTTCATTCTGAGAATGTACTTTTTACAAAGTGTATTATTTTCTTTCAGACAAAGGCCCGGCATAGCTAGGTGGGCTAAAGCGTTCGACTCGTAATTCGAGGGTCGCGGGTTCGAATCCGCTTTATAGAAAGGCATAAGGATTTTGACTAATTACTAAAGTCAGTGTAATATGGGAAAGTTCAGTCACTTTACTCGGGCCCGGCATGACCAAGCGTGTTAAAGGGTTCGACTCGTAGTCCGAGAGTCGCACCAAACATGCCCGCCCTTTCAGTCGTGGGGGCGTTATAATTTACAGTCAATCCCATTATTCGTTGGTAATAGAGTAGCCCAAGAGTTGGAGGGGGGGGGTAGTGATGACTAGGTGTCTTTCCTCTAGTCTTACACTGCTTAATTAGGGACGGCTAGCGCAGATAGCCCTCGAGTAGCTTTGGGCGAAATTAAAAAACAAAAAAAATCTTTCAGATAAACAGCTTACTATGAAAGTTTCTGTGAACCAAGTTTCACCACTCCTATTCCCTTAATATTACTCCTCTTAGTGGATCAGTTTCTACTTCACTTGTATGGAGTTATAGCGAGTCAGTGTTCTTCACTGGTGCGGATGGAACAGTCGAGACGAGTGTGTGTGTTTTTTACTATTGTGATGAGGACAAAATAATAATTGTGGACTTTGTGTTGTTTGTTCCTTTTTTCTTAATTTGGCGCAAAGCTACAATAGGGCTATCTGCGCTAGCCGTTCCTAATTTAGCAGTATAAGACTAGAAGAAAGGCAGGCAGTCATCACCACTAACCGCCAACGAATAGTGAGAGTGACCTTTACATATTATAACGCCACTACGACTGAAAGGGCGAACATGCTTGGTGGGACGGGGATTCGAACCCGCGACCCTTATATTGCAAGTTAAGCGCCCTAACCACTTGACCATGCCGGGCCTAGGCCCCATTAGAGTTGCAATGAATGACTGGTAAGCCTTAAAAGGCTACTGACTGCATTCGAGTTTTTGTGTCAAAACAATGAAAGATTTGTATGTTTAAAGACAATAAAGCATCCTATCTCGTGTCCTTCATCCTAGCTGCTCTCTTTTAAATGCTGGAGAGATATTCTGAATTAGATAATTCTACACTCAGTGTCTTAAAATATTTTCGAGAGTGTTAAAAACGTGAGATCGCATTTATTTTAAAACCTTTAAACATTTCTTATTATAGGTAAACCGGTAAACTAGAAGTATTGCTCTTGTATTTCATCCTGAACGAAACTGACATGTGAGATAAGTAACTGGGTCAGAGGTCCCAAGGCTTAAGTACAGTAAGTTATTATTTATGAGTGCTTATTATAAAGAGAGTGACCAGTCAGTAGTATCCACCACCTACATGTCCTTACAATTTCCACATTTGATGAAAGTACATAGTGTATTAAACGGCATAAGAATATCGCTGCTCGAATCTTGGACCTTCCGATATGCAGCCTTGTCTGCTTATAGATGAATATTAGAGATAAAACAAATTTAGTTTCCAGAAATCGAGTGCTATACTATATGCTTTTTGAAAAATACTAAGTGTCTCATGCAAGAAAATAATAGAGGTGGCTTGAAGTAAACCTCTATTAGACAAGTTTATGTCGTCACAAGAATCTTTAAGTAAATGACTTTAAAGTGTGTGTATGACACGTTTATTGAAGCACATTAATTTGATATGTGCGATACTCTTCAGTTCAATATTCAATGCTCACTCGCTTATGTAGGTTCGATTGTATAATCATCCCAAACTTCAGGATAGTGAAACGTCTTTCCTGAAACGTATTCAAACCCATGTTCTGTTAATGTTACGTTTTGAGGAGTTGGACAAAACACGACTGCACTTGTATTTAACATTTGTTGACACAATTCGCATAACTCGAGATTTCTCTGAGTCCAACTACAATAATTTGTACATTCTTTCTCATCTGTGTAAGTGGATAACGAGAACCTCTGACCGTTGACCTTGGCTGGTTTGCCCTCTTTGGGTGAAGGCACCATTAAAGAGAACCTCGGATCTTAAAGTTTGATTTGTGAAGCCAGTGTTGATTAATGCACTACAATTACTGTGACTTCCTACGGTTTTATTATAGTGTATACAATACTCATGGTCTGTATTTATCTGTCACATTGTTTGTATACACAGATGCATCAGGGCATACCACCGAATACAGTAAACATTCTCACTGTATCTTTCTTCTCACAGATGATCGCATAAACTAAAATGAGAGAAAACAGTCTAAATGACGTTTTATAGTTTTTAACATTAAACACAATTTAGCACGTAATTTCAACTACCTCACAACAAAACCAAAACCTCAGGGTGTGTAAGAGTTATACGATTGCATTGAGATTCAAATCATAATAAGGATACTTCTGATTGTAAAAGCAAAAAATAGACCTATAATTGGATAACAAGAACCTTCAAAAACACGTACTTAAACGACAAAGACCTTCCAAAATACGTAACTAAACAACACAGACCTCCAAGAACACGTGATTCAACAACATGGACTTTCAAAAACATGTAATTAAACAACACAGACCTTCCAAAACACGTGATTAAAGAACAAGGACCTTCTAAAACACGTGATTAAACCATAAAGATCCTTAAAAAACGTATGAATGAACGATGTGGAGTGAAACAGAGAAGGAGCAGCGAAGTAATAAAACATGATACAAGAAGTTTCCGTTTGGAAATAGTTTAAGAATTAGATAACTAAACTATTTTGTATCATCATTACAAACTATTTATCCTTGTTTTTCTTATAACAACATCTTTGTTTTTTGTTATTATAAAACAGAAAGGTATAACGTACGAGTGTATATTCGTCATTTATGATTCTCCAACCGTTGGCGTATACTCACCAACAGATGTAATAACTTCTACTTTCATCTGTAAGACTGCAATGAAACCTTTTTCTGTACCGTTTCATAAACCCGGAGTTGATATGAATGCTTGTTTGTTTTTTAATATCGCGCAAAACTACACGAGAGCTATCTGCGTTAGGCGTCCCTAATTTCCTAATTTAGCAGTGTAAGACTAGAGGGTTGGCACTAATCATCACCGCCCACCGCCAGCTCTTGGGCTACTCTTTTACCAACGAATAGTGGGATTAACCGTAATATAATAACGCACCACGGCTTAAAGAGCGATCATGTTTGGCGTGACGGAGATTCAAACCCGCGACCCTCAGATTACGAGCCAAGTGTCTTAACCACTTGGTCATGCCGGTCCGGATATGAATGCAAATGTTGTATGTAATAACTGCTATATCCCAGATGTTCAATGTCTTACACAATTTATGATGAATTTAACTAAGTTCATTATGAACACATGTTCAGAGGTTATCAACTTAAAGAAAAAAACTCTGGAATATCGTCTTTTCCCTCCATTATTAATCCTACATCGAAATTATTAATCCTACATCGAAATTCTTACCAATCAAGTTAAGTCCTCTTTCTATACCGAAAGGCCCGGCATGGCCAAGTGTGTTAAGGCATTCGACTCGTAATCTGAGAGTCACGGGTTCGAATCCCGGTCGCACCAGACATGCTCGCTTTCCCAGCCGTGAGGGCATTATCATGTGACGGTCAATCCCAGTACTCGTTTGTGAAAGAGTAGCCCAAGAGTTGTCGGTGGGTGGTGATGACTAGCTGCCTTCCCTCTAGTCTTTCACTGCTAAATTAGGGACGGCTAGCGCAGATAGCCCTCGTGAACCCTCGTGTAGTTTTGCACGAAAATTCAAAACAAAGCTATAACGAGCTTGCATTTCTATCTTTTCATTATTAATTTTAGTTATTGTTTCCTTCACTTTGGGACACCATTACAAAAGATGCGCATTTAGCAACGATGGTTGTGTAACTTCACAGTCACACTTTTAATTCACCACGTGCTCATTTTTATAATAATTTTCAAATCACCATAATTATTCCTTACTAAACATTCTAGCTGAACACTGCATGTAATATACTCTGTATTGACGAACATGTTCATTCTTAATACACCCACACCATAATGCGTTAGTGTACTTTCTTTTTTGTGTTTTTAATGTGTTAGTTTTTGTGCGAAGGTTTTCAGGGCTTGTCTTTACATCTTCAGGCACTCTCCCTAAAGTACCTACATAATTTTAAAGATCGTGTACACCGTTTAATTTTTATTTACCTTCATTTTTAGTTAAAATTATAACGCTTTTAATGGCTCTGTACACAACATTGGCTTAGTTTTACATAATGGAAGAAAACAAATACTGAGTTCACGCCAGCCATGTTGTAAAATTTGTGGTTTAATATTCCATGAGTAAAGTGAACAGAAAATAAAATGAAAAAAATGCCTCTTTCCAGCAGCCAGTTCCCAATCATTTCAAGTAATAATTATATGCAAGTTCTGGCGGTAAAACAAGCGTGTACCCTGGCCCCCTGCAGGCCGCGAAGGAAACTTTACAGCGTTCGTTCCAACGTCATTGCCGACTGCTGTCTGTCTGAGGTCTGCAGCGTACAGAGAAACGTGAATAAACATATTCCAAATACAGAGGTCGGTCTGATTTAAAACTTCGGTTCACAGAATGAAGATGAACCCACAGCTGGTCATAAACCATGTCGAGAGGTTAATAAATTCGACGGCCACAGAGCACTTCTCCGGCATGCCGTCCTTGAATTTACTGGACAGCTCAAGAAAACTCAACTGTATTTTTTGAGGCGGACATATATACATCATCCAGGCAACCTTACAAATCAAGTACCATGTTGAGCGTTTATTATCCCACCTCCGCTTTTCCTTCTTCGAGAAGAAGAAGGAGAGTGGTTATTGGTATTGGTACATTCGTCTGGATTATTAGCATGCTAACAACTACTGAGCGTTTCGGTAGGCCTATCTAGGTTACCCCCTCCCCTTTTGCAGCGTAAGATAACTCTAAAGGGGACATTTGTAAACCATATCTTAGAAATGCAAAGCCACGAAATCTAACATGGAAGTACGTCTAGGCCGTAACACTTAGAAGACGTTGAAAATTGATAGAGTAGCTTGGAACATTAGATTTAGTTACAGCATAATATTCGGGTTACTGCATGTTTTTTTCTTTGTTTGTTTAAGCACCAAACACTACGTCACAGTTTGTAAATGAGAGAAAAATTGTGGAACAATTAAAAGCAGTATTATTTAGTTCAACGGCCTTCTAGTGGCATAGCTGTATGTTTTCGGACTTGCAACGCTGGAAACCAGGTTTCGATACCCGTGGCAGGCTGAGCACAGATAGCCCATTGTGTAGCTTAGTGTTTAATTACAAACAAGCCAGTTCAACGTGGAAGGTCTCCCGGTGAGAAAGCGGTAGGTTTACGACTTTAAAATCAAGTGTTCAATTGCCTGTGGTGGACACAGCCCAATATGGCTTTGTTCATAAATCAGCCATCGTGTAAGTCGCACGTTGACTTCAGGTTCGGTTTGTCGAATGTGACAACAACAGCAACAAATGGATCGAATTCAAACAAACAAGGTATATTAAAAATGTTGTTATAATAGTATCATGGTATCAAACAAGCCAACTGCACCATCGGTTTGGATAAAGTTATGGAGCTCTGAAACGTAAGTTAAATAGACTGACATCACAGTTTCTCTATTGTGGCTTAATGGATAATGTAGTGAACCATGGATCTGAGACTCAGTTGTTCGTATCTTATTACTTTAAAAGACAAAAACAAAGAAATCCGTCAAGTACTCCAGATGTAATAAGAGATGGATCATCAATCTTCGCTTAATGTGAAACTGATATTTACTTCATTCCAACCTCGATTTTTTTGGCTACTAGGGAGTTTATTACAAATAATGATAACAGTTTATTAGAGAGTTAAAATATCATTTGCTTTCTGCAGAATCTATACAAGTATAATAGTACTGTCTGTTGTATGTCCATGTAACTACTTTGTTGTATGTCCATGTAACTACTTCGCAGGGTGCAGATGGATCTTCACCAAAATTGGTGTGGAGGTTTATTAGGTTCATGCAAAGATATATACAGTTTTTAAGTTTTCTATTTTTCCTTTTGCGCTTTTTGTGAGCGGTTTTGTCTTTTTCACTCACAACTTTGATTGATCTTTACCAATTTGGCATGAAGGTTTGTGGGGTCCATGAAAACATACGAGCATGTGTTCAGTTTTGCACTTTGTAGTTTTTATGGCGTCTTCTACAACTACATATAAGGAAGGTAACGTTTTCTAAGATAATCTATCATTAATCACGAATTCAGACAACTTTCGCCCAGAAGATGTGTACTCCAGCTAGTCAGTACAATAAGAATCTGAAACATTTAATTAAATGGCGTTCGGATCAAGTCCTCTTTACAGGACTAACGTCATCCTGAGAGTAATATCCCAAACACATTATTCCAAATGATTGTTAGAATAGCTTGATTTTTATTCTTCTATGGTTTTTGTTTTATCTTTCGAAATACTTTGTAGTCTTCTTTAAACGAAAGATCTTTGTTTGGATATGAGCTTAAAACCCTAACCGCATTCTGCCCTATTTCTCTCGTACAATACCCCGCTAAAACAGCAGCATGTCTTCGGATTTACAACGCTAAAATTATGGTTTCTATTCCCTCAGTGGACACAGAATATAGTCCGATGTGGCTTTGTTATAAGAAAAGCACACAAACATACACATTCTCTCTATAATAAAACTTAAAATGCAACAGTAACAAATCTTTCTGCACACAAGCAGTACGAATCGTTTCTCGGTTGGTTGTATTTAAGCGCAGGAACAAGCAGGAAGCGAAACCCCAATTTTAGAATCATTTGTTTGTTTTTGAATTTCGCACAAAGCTACTCGAGAGCTATCTGTGCTAGTCGTCCCTAATTTAACAGTGTAAGACTAGAGGGAAGGCAGCTAGTCATCACCACCCACCGCCAACTCTTGGGCTACTCTTTTACCAACGAATAGTGGGATTGACCGTCACATTATAAAGCCCCCACGGATGGGAGGGCGAGTATGTTTTGTGCGACGCGGATGCAAACCCGCGGCCCTCAGATTACGAGTCGAATGCCTTAACCCACCTGGCCATGCCGGACCTTTAGAATCATAAGCTTTCAGACTTATTGAGGCCCACTGATGGCTCTACAAATCATACGTTTTTGAACGTCCGTGAATATTATGAGTGAATGGATACAAAGGCAAATTATATATAAATATATATATAGTGAATGCATGTATTTTTATATTGATTCTATTCACCAGCTTCTGAAGTATGTCTCTATTGGTCCACTTCTTTTATTGTTGTTTTTTAACTGTTTTTGTTTTTCATATGAATACTATTATCAAACACACCCGTGTATTTGTTCATACCAATATAGCTTAAAGTTGAACTCAAAACATTCGAACACTTTCTCAATCATAGACGTGTAAACAGGAAATCCTGGTGCGTCCGAATTGCCATTGAGAATTTGCCATTAAAAAGGTAGGTGGCGCTGGGATTGTTTGACTAATTGATGTTTTATTAAGGTCAGAGAGTTAATTATATTTCCTTCTCTGTTTCAGTGACTTGTCACGTATTAAAAACTGCGTTCGCAAGATTTCATGAACATAGTTCATTCTTCTTCAAAGGGATTCTGTTCATGTTTTGGACAAGGGAGGTTCAGGTTCATTTCCGACGGTTTTTAATTAACACATACTGCTTATGTCATGTCAAATTCAGGTAACATTAAGTCGTACGTTTTACTACTTTTACATATGTAAAAGCATGGCCAAACTTGTTAAGGTGTTGGACTCGTAATCCGAGGGTCTCGGGTTCGAATCCCCGTCACACCAAACATGCCCGCCATTTTAGCTGTGGAGGTGTTATAATGTGACGGTCAATCCCACCATTTGTTGATAAAAGAGTAGCCCAAGAGTTGACGGTGGGTGGTGATGGCTATCTACCTTCCCCCAGTCTTACACTGCTAAATTAGGTACGGCTAGGTCAGATAGCTCTCGTGTAGTTTTGTGCGAAATTCAAAACAAACCAGACAAACTCCTGGATTACTCGCTTCAATATTATAAGAAAAGTATTAATACAAGTGACCTCACAAGCAAATCAGAGAGATACATGTGAACCACATACCCCTCCCAGTGGCACAGCGGGATTTCTGCGGACCTACAACGTTAAAAACCGAGATTCCATACCCGTGGTGGACAGAGCACAGATAACCCATTATGTAGCTTTGTGCTTAACTTCAAACAAACAAACCCTAGGTACCTCGCCCCCTCTAAACCTCGTAAATACGAAATTCACAGTCCAAACAGTACAAGACTAACTTCTCAGTTACAAACATATGTCTATTTAAATTTTTTTATTGCAGAAATAGGATTAGGTATGTGCAAGTAAATGCTACGTGGGACTGATTGTGAACACAGACTAACAGTACAATCGAAAATAAGTTTGTTTTTGTTGTTTTTTTTTAATTTCGCGCAAAGCTACTCGAGGGCTATCTGCGCTAGTCGTCCCTAATTTAGCAGTGTAAGACTGGAGGCAAGGCAGCTAGTCATCACCACCCACCGCCAACTCTTGGGCTACTCTTTTACCAACGAATAGTGGGATTGACCGTCACATTATAACGTTCCCACGGTTGAAAGGGCGTGCATTTTTGGTGTGACGGGGATTCGAACCCGCGACCCTCGGATTACTAGTCCAACACCTAAACAAGCTTGGCCATGCCGGTCCCCGTACATATGTAAAAGTAGTAAAACGTACAATGAAGGATATTCTTTTAAATTGAAATCCGTATGAGATGAATAACGAATGTTAATTCACTGCCCTGTTCTGATACCTTATAACATATTTTAACTTACAACTCTAAGTTAGGTAATCGATTATTCATTATGATGTATGGTACCTTGTAAATTATTACGATTCGAGTGCATTAACCACTAAACTATGCCGGGCAAGATTCTGTCTAACAATGTAGGCATATTTCACTGACAAACGGAGTTTTTTCTGAAACTCGTGGACGTGTCAGCTAATTTGTTCTACAACGCGTCGTACATATAATACGACTGGCCTTATGCACATTCTGTAAATTTTGAATACGTTTCCTGGTGAATCTCCTTGGTTGTTACCAGTCAGGCTCCTAAAATAACTCGCCTTTTCCCCCAGTTCTGGTTTTTATGCTATTACTGTATAGTATACAGTGCAGTTTTGAGTTGAATGCAATCTCTAATAATTTAACTTGACACGAGGTACGGGTTAGGTCATCCCACAGGTTAATAACTCTACAAACTTCGGAAAACATATGGTGGCTGTGATCTCCAAATCCGATTGAAAACACGAACATTGTATCTCATTACATTTTTAGCACGCACATAGCTGGATATTATAAGACAAAACAACACAAGTGGCTAGAAAAACCATCGTGTTATGAAACACATAATCGCATCATAACTTACGCGTAAAGGTGCTGTGTATTGTGGACGTACGGTTATTATATACTGAGATTAAATGTGCGTATAGTACATTACGTAACTGAATATGAGTCAGCTTTAACTTAAGCTTTAATTGCTTCATTTCTTCAGATCAGCCCAAACGAATTATAAATAATCTCACTAAAATGTTGCACTATGAAGGCTAATGCAAGACTATATCTATAAATGGACAGTAAGCCAGAGCTTCTACAGAATGCAATTTAACAACTTAAAAACTTCAATTATTATTAGAGAATGAGTTATTTTGATGCTTCTCACATAGATGAAAATAGGTCATTATATTCTGATGCTCCATGTTGACAGATGTCGAAGCAGTACCAGCTTGGAGTGTTTGTTTATTTTTGAATTTCGCGCAAAGCTACTCGAGGGCTATCTGCGCTAGCCGTCCCTAATTTAACAGTGTAAGACTAGAGGATAGGCAGCTAGTCATCACCACCCACCGCCAACTCTTGGGTTACTATTTTACCAACGAATAGTAGGATTGACCGTCACTTATAACGCCCCCACGGATGGGAGGGCGAGTATGTTTTGTGCGACCGGGATTCGAACCCGAGACCCTCGGATTACGAGTCGCACGCCTTAATCCACCTGGCCATGAAGTGAAACTACGAGTACAGTTTAATAAGTAACGGGATTTGTTTAGGTTTATCGTTCGTCGTATTTGTTGAAGACTTTTATTACTCCGTATTTTAACAGTTCAGAACGCCAACTTTAAGAAACTATCAAGCTTGCTTGTCGGTAGAGTAATTCCTCAAAAGGAGAGGAAAAAATTATCCACCGATATCGAAGTTTCTAAAGTATTTTTGTGGTTAAGGTGTGTAATACCAAAAAGATAAAAAAGAAGGAAGAAAAACAGACCACTTTGAGCCTCACTGACAAAGAACAGGAGACGAAAAAGATTAGATACTAAGAAAAAGAGGAAAAAATTCCCCTGTACATTACAAAGGTTTGTCTAAAAAAATACACAGAGATTTTAAGCAAACTGCATAATATCAGAAGAGAATTTAGAAATCACAACACGATTACATGAAAAGAGTACAAATCTGATCCAGTCGAGAGCCAAAACATCATTTAAAGCATATCTTATAGATCTGTACTCCAGTACATTGGAGAAACATAAGAGACACAAGCCACATGTTCGCAAGTTACTTCCACTACGTATCTGTTCGACCGCCACAATCCTCAAAGAGCTGGAGAATGAAACTTGTGGTTATGCTATTCCATAAGAAGAAATACCATTTAGGCCGCCAGATGTTGCGCCTCTCAAGTTGTTTATGATCGGACTACTGAAAAGGAAATTAATAAACTGTCGTCATGGATTATGAGAAGCTGTCAGGAAGGAGCGGTATGGTTTGGACATGACAACGTATTATAATAGAAACTACGCTGCAGATTTATAGTTAAAAAGTCAATATATTGAAATGTAATAAAAATATAAACGAAATTCTACAATAATTAGAGTACTCAAACGGGCTTAAATGATTATTTGTAATTATCATAATCTGTATATGAAAAAAAATCACTTTTGTGCACGGTAGCGCTATCTCTCGAAAAAAAACAACCCAAAACAATCAAGGGACCGCCATTTTGTTTCCAATCACCTCATCGGTGAGAAAAAATAAACATTTTCTATGTATTTCAATGAGATACTACTTGAATGCTAACGTTCACAATGACTTGGACACTGAATTTATTAATTGTCTCTCGCTGGAACAGCGGTAAGTCTACGTACTTACAACGCTAAAATCAGGGGCTCGATTTCTCTCGATTAACAGAGCAATTAGCCCGATGTGGCTTTGCTATAAGAAAACGCACACTCTTATTAGTTATATTTTGTGTAAGTTAGCGTGTTATTATGAAACATACTAGGTGGTTAAAGTGTTCAACTCGTGATCTTAGGGTCGCGGGTTCGAAGCCCCGTCATACCAAACATGCTCGCCTTTTTAGCCGTGGGGGCATTATAATGTGATGATCAATCTCACTATTTGTTGTTAAAAGAGTAGTCCAAGAGTTGGCGGAGGATGGTGATGACTAGCTACTTTCTCTCTAGTCTTACACTGCTAAATTAGGGACGGCTAGCGCAGGTAGCCCTCACGTAGGTTTGCGCGAAATTCAAAACAATGGAATGTACTGAACAATTTTACAAAACAAGTTTCAGAGAATTTTAATTCACCAACTACTAGGTTACGCTGACCGTTGCTACAGGATACTGTCTGGTAATGGAAGCTGACATAGGTCACGAACAGAAAATTACACGCGATTTCACCGCACGTTCTACCAGACCTCCTATAGAATACTATTATGGTATAGTTTCTAGACTGCCCGGCAGGTGGCCTTGTACCACCGCGAGGCATGACGTGACTAGAGCGCCGCCAGCCAACCAACGTGCTGAGTACGAGATGATACATTGGTGGAGCAGTGGCCATATATGTATTGCCTGTACGTTTGAGGTCGGTGCCATCCCGTCAATATTGGTAACGGACCGTAGATTTACTTGAAAAATTTTGTGTCAAATTTTCAGATCAAATCTCATACCATTCACTTATTCATTGGAGATTCGTTGCTTGTAGTTCTGCAGGAAAAAGTGAATACATACATATAACATCAGTGTATCTCAGAACGACTGGTTTGGGTAAATTAACACTTTTATTAATAAGCAGAGGACAACGTTTCAACCTTCCTAGTCATCTTCAGATACATTTTTATTTCAAGTGGGTTTCTCGTCATCAAGAATATGACATGAGACACTGCGGAAAATACCGTCATAGTCTTCCAGCTGCAATCATTCAAGTTTGTATGTTTATTTACTTAGCTTTCAATTAATGGTGAACAAAATAAGCATTTAATATTGTTTTTAAATTTCGTGCAAAGCTGCACGAGGGCTAATTGCTTTAGCCGTCCCTAATTTAGCAGTTTAAGACTAGAGGGAAAGCAGCTAGTCATCACCATCCACCGTCAACTCTTGAGCTACTCTTTTACCAACGAATAGTGGGATTGACCGTCACATTATAACGCCCCCACGGCTGAAAGGGTGAACATGCTTGGTGTGAAGAAGATTCGAACCCTCGACCCTCATATTACGAGGGCTATGTTACTGGGGTTCTTAATTTAACCGTTTCGTTTGTTTAGTTCACAGAGATGTAATAAATACGCTAATGTCATCCTTAAAAATGAAATCTGCTTAGAAACTTTGAAGACTACATCTGAAAAATTATAAATATTTAATTATTCACTAATTCTTCGTTCGCCCCTCATCCACCACTGACGGCTCAGCAATAAGCCAGATCAGTGGGCTTATGACACTAAACACTGGGTTTCGATACTCAAAATGAACATCACACAAAGATTCCATTGTGCAACTTTGTTCTTTACAAGAAACATTTAAAAAACATTTTTTCTGATTAAATTAACAGTAAATACATTTTTTGGTTGTATTTTAGTACCCCTGGCGGAGAGTTTATGAATTTCACTAGGACTATTGTTTCGACGAGAAATGTAGATTTGTCTTAAACATCTTTCGATTAAGAATAGCAAAAGAATTACGGTTTGTTGATTTAGGTAATTTTAAACACTTTTGTTTCGATCAGTTTTAATAACTTCAAAAAATATAAACTGCTATGCCTTACATTCGCGAGTACTGGTTTGGTAGTTTAGTCTGTTCTTTTAAAACTTAATTCCAGAGCTTTATTAACAAGGAACCATTAGAAACCGGTTTTCTATGCCCGTGGTGGGCTGTGCACAGATAGCCCGTTATGAAGTTTGTGCTTAACTAGAAAACAAATCTTTCTAAGGAATTCATTGATTAGCAAACGATTTGTAAGCATTGAAGACAAAAACTTATTAAAGATAAACGTTGATAAAGTTTGACAGCTTTTTTACTTTCAATACAATTCTGCACCCACAATACAATTCAGTAGCGAACTGACACGTGGAGGGCCCGGCATGGCCAGGTAGTTTAAGGCGTTTGACTCGTAATCTAAGGGTCGCGGGTTCGAATTCCCGTTGCACCAAACGTGCTCGCCCTTTCAGCCGTGGGGGCGTTATAATGTTACGATCAATCCCACTATTCGTTGGTAAAAGAGTAGCCCAAGAGTTGGCGGTGGGTGGTGATGACTAGCTGCCTTCCCTCTAGTCTCAAACTGCAAAATTAGGGACGGCTAGCGCAGATAGCACTCGTGTAGCTTTGCGCGAAATTTACAAACAAACAAACAAACAAGACACGTGGAGATGTGTTGCGAAACAACGTAGGTTTCACCGTAAATAAAACGGTAAACAGTTACCTGCAAAAACAATGAACGAATAATATCGTAAATATAACTTGAAATTTGAAACTCACAATTAATTTTAATTAGGAAACATTAATTTCACGTTATGAAATCGACCATAATGCAACAGCTTTGAACCGCTATCACGAGTGAGACCGTTCTACGTCATGATGTTGTAAATAAGCGTGCGCACCGCGTGATACAAACGTCGTTGTTGCTGGGAGCTACACATTGTTTGGCCGTTACAAAAAAGTATACTCGTTTTCTGGTGTTATTGTACTTGTCAACAGCCGAATCAATTAAAACACGCGAACCTGTTTAAGGCTTAACACTGAAACATTTGTTCCACCCCTTCCTCTGGGACAACGGTATGTCTCCGGATTTACAACGCTAAAATCAGGAGTTCGATTCCCCTCGGTGGGCTCAGGAGATAGCCCGATGTGGCTTTGCTATAAGAAAACACGCACACACAAATATAGCAGATAGTCTGATGTGGCTTTGTCATAACAAAACACACGTAAAACCACCTAAAGGTTCCAAACATTCTAAAGGACAGTCAAAATTGTCCATGAAAGCTGTTGGTTTTATACAGAACAACAGTTAAATCCAAAGTAACAATGCGAACAATTATGAAGTCTTTCCGAAAATTGAAAAGAATCTCCAGAACATCTATAACAACAACAAAACAGTGAAACATGTTGCTGGAGTTTTGACCTACCTATTCTAGCTTTTTTAAAACATGGTCCAAACAGCCAGCAGCCCAGAGACCACAACGTTCTACTAGTTAACCTTTATTTTGAGATTGAGGTAATTAGTCAACACAACCCAACGCCCACAAAATCACTCTTGATAGAATAATGGTATTCACTGTCAGAGTTTATAGTTTCTAGAGCTGAAAGTGTTAAACAACATGTCGTGACTGGAGTCTTGGACATTCCGATATACAGCCCGGCACGTTTACTACTAGAGCATTAAATGAAACATAATAACAATAAAACGTGATATTTAACTTGTGACTTGTCCTACTGTATAACAGTTCTCAGCACTAACTTAAGCCTTCTTAAATTAAATGTTACTTTCAAATCGAAGGACTTTGAAAACATAACAGACTTGGGCGACCAACTGAAAGGTTGTTTTAGAGAAAGTTGCAGCTGCTTTGTTTTTATCGTTTATTTATTCGAGAACTTGCATGTCATTCGAATATTCTCGGTAAAATTACTAATTAACTGAGTTACCACAAATATGTTTAGATTATAGTATGCTCTGTAGTTCATGAGTGAAAGCTAATACTGGATCACGTATCAACATAAAAAACCACGAGGCAGGGTTTTCTACGAGTCATCAATTATTCATGTTATTAGCTTTCGGGCTTCGGACATCGTTGTTTAAAGCACCGAAGTACAAAGATAATTTCCACAAGAACAACAATTGGAAAAACTGATCGTAGTTGAAGAACACATACGTGAGAGGAGTAGCAACAGCGGACTCGGAACCCTTTACCGTGGGAACCCCGCACGAGACTTTAGCGCGCGATGACCTCGTGTGGTGTCCTAACAAGATGCCGAAATGGCTCGAAGAAAAATGATTTTCAATACGAGACCCTTAGCTACTGGGTAACCCGATTTATAGGGGCCTCTACTTTCTTTTTGTTTTGTTTTTTTAATGGTTTTAGTTGAGATGGAAATGCATTAGAAATGGTTAGTTTCTTTTAATTTGTCGAAATCGAATTTTGAGCAAGAACATTCGTTACTTTGTGTGTGTAAAACTCCTCCAGAAAAGTAAAAAGTTCATCTTATGAATAATAATTAAGTTCGCAAAGTTCGGTGAACTGCAATGGGAAGTGAAAGTCTTAAAGACGTGTAACGTTTCGTCAAGCTTACGTCATCACAAAAAGTGGGTTCTTAATCATAAAAAATACGTTAACTGAATTTTTAACTTTAAAAGCACGAGAAACAATTTTACGTTTGAAAACCTAAAGTGAGTTTCAGATGTCACAGACATTTTAATGGAAATCTCCGAGTTGATGTCTTGATGAGCTGGGAAGTTTGGAACACAATTTGACATTTTTTCCCCTTTAGGTTCGTGGTTGTTACAAAACGTAATAACGAACACAATTTGACACTTTTTTCCCCTTTAGGTTTGTGGTTGTTACAAAACGTAATAACGAACACAATTTACAAAATGGTTATTTTATTTTTACTTATCTTGGCTTCTTTACATTAGTCAGACATGCCTCATATTGCCCTGTTTTATTTTACATTAGTCAGACTGTCCTGTTTAATTTTACATTAGTCAGACACGCCATACACTGTCCTGTTTAATTTTACATTAGTCAGACACGTCATACACTGTCCTGTTTAATTTTACATTAGTCAGACACGCCATACACTGTCCTGTTTAATTTTACATTAGTCAGACACGCCATACACTGTCCTGTTTAATTTTACATTAGTCAGACACGTCATACACTGTCCTGTTTAATTTTACATTAGTCAGACACGCCATACACTGTCCTGTTTAATTTTACATTAGTCAGACACGCCATACACTGTCCTGTTTAATTTTACATTAGTCAGACATGCCATACACTGTCCTGTTTAATTTTACATTAGTCAGACACGCCATACACTGTCCTGTTTAATTTTACATTAGTCAGACACGCCATACACTGTCCTGTTTAATTTTACATTAGTCAGACACGCCATACACTGTCCTGTTTAATTTTACATTAGTCAGACACGCCATACACTGTCCTGTTTAATTTTACATTAGTCCTGTCCTGTTTAATTTTACATTAGTCAGACACGCCATACACTGTCCTGTTTTATTTTACATTAGTCAGACACGCCGTATACTGTCCTGTTTAATTTTAGATTAGTCAGACACGCCATATACTGTCCTGTTTAATTCGATACCAGCCACACATGCCTGCTACTGTTCTTTCGAATCTAACTCAGGTTAAAACGAAACGAACAACCTTTTAAAGTATTGTCGTTGCTTTGTCTAATAGTATAGAGGCAGCAAGACGTTAAACGGTAAAAGGCTTGCATATACACATTTATATTTTTATTTTTTCGGTAAACTCAGAGCTGGGGATATTTAGAAAATATGTCAGTGAATCTGGGACATCCGGCTGAGTATGAAGAAAACAACTCCAGAACTGGTGTAGTTGATAACGGATCAGATACTGAATGATCTGTCTGTGATGTAATAGTTGACGGTTAGGTAGCGACATTCCTCGTACGTCGGAACATGCAACAACGACAACAACATACAACTAACGTCTTCAACAGCCGTAAGTATTACTTGTTGATAGTATAGTCATATTATACACTAAGAACTGTTCTGGACTTCTTGTAATCGCTCAATCAGTCTCGGCAAGTTCTTTGATTAGGCTTTTCGAGAAGACAACTACACTGTGGACAACATAACTTGTGGTGGTAAAGAAAGTTCATTGCTGAAAAAATAAACACAGATTATCACAATAGAAGAGTTTTGTTATTCTTTAGACACCAGGGGATTTTTAAATATTTATTTCAATCGGTAAAAATAACATTCACTTGCAACATAAAACGAGTGTACCGTGGTGAAACTTCTGTCAGTAGTGGCGAATTACGTCTTCTAATACCAATATTCTGACAGAGACGTAGATGACGACACAAGTGTTTGGTTCTAATCTAAAAACAACATCATTTCGTCATTTGTACAAAGTTGTCAGGACAAACGTCAAAGTTTTACAAGCATATAAAGATGTTAACAGAAAATGTTCCTCTGGATTTGATAACATTAACGTTATACATCCGAAGTTATTTCACTGATATTTTATATTCGAAATCTATAAATGTTTCTGCTTAAATACCTGCAATTTCCTGTTACAGCTTCCGAGATTTATAGAATACTGACTACAGAAAACCAACAATAACAACATTAAACCGTCTTTTCATGTGTCGATTTGTAAACGCATAGGGTGAGGTTCACGAAAGTTCAGTTAGTAACAATATTCAAAGATACGCTAATATCTTCACAAAACATATATTGTTGTTTCTTACGCTCACTAACCTTCGAATATAGAGAATACAAGGGACTCGCAATACACACTATAAGTACTATTCATTTCTATATATTACACGTCCAAGCCTAGGCTAAAAACATGTTCACGCCAGTGATGTAAATCACTTTACGTCTTCAACACAAATCTCATACTTAGAGGAATGGTGCTTGTAATACGTTAATATCGTTGACGTAAAGCTCAACTGAGTATTTCACATTTGTAGAGATTCTGAGACAAAGAGCCAGAAAACACACCATCATACTCACAAAGCACCATGTTACTCAGGCTCTGAGACTAATACAGATAAACCATAACTCTGGTTTTAAGGCTAATGTAGACCAACTCATTCTGGTTCTAAGGCTAATACAAATCAACAATCATTCTTTTTCTAAGGATAACGCAGTCCAACAATCACTCTGGTCTAAGGCTAATATAGATTAACAATCACTCTGGTCTAAGACTAATGTAGATTAACGATCACTCTGGCTCTAAAACTAATACAGATCAACAATCACTTTTATTTTCTTAGGCTAGCGCAGACCAACAATCACTCTGGCTCTAAGGCTAATACAGATAAACGATCACTCTGGTCTAAGGCTAATAGAAACCAACAATCACTCTCTTTCTAAGGATAACTGATGTGGATTTTAAAATTCAGAAAAATGGACCTGAATACCTATGCCAATGAGCTCGTCTAATTATTTATTAAACAACAACAACAACATAATTTACTATAATACCTAGGCATCTGAACCAGATAGTATATTCTGAATCGGTATTGACTTCAGACTTTTGAGCCCGACTGTGACAATATTAATATTGGATCAAGATGTTAATTAGCTGAGTAAGTGAAGAGTCTTAAGGACAACTTGTACTGGTTCAAAACATTTAGGGTTTGGTTTCAAAATATGGAAAGCTAATTCTGAAACAAATTGAGGACACGAGACAGTGAATGAACGTAACTTCTATTACTGAATAATAGCAAAGACGATAAAAGAAGTTAAACAGATGACAACTGTTGGTGGTTTAGAAGATGGTGAATTTAAAGAGCGAATTTTCTAAAACAAAAAAAAAAAAACGGTAATGGAAACTTTTTGATGAAATTGTTATCTGATAAAATCGACAAGAAGAAAAACACGACATAACTGTTCACAACACTACGTAACCGGGTCTAACATTACAAACACATGTTTCAGAAAGCACACAAAGATCGAAACATTTCTCTCACTCGCAACATACATCCTTGCCAGCCCAGTTTCGTACAATAAACATTCTACGGCTGCTAATCGGATTCAGAGCATCTTGACTAGCCACATGAGACACTTTTCAAGAAAATAGACGCCCCATGCACAACACAAACTAGCACGAAGGAAGCTTGTGATTGGACCACATCTGGTGGAACAGCTAGGCTTGGACAACAGAAGATTTATTCAGAGCAGTCAAGAGTAAGAGTAAACAAAAAGTTGCGTATGGTGTATACTGGTCGGGGTCGTGACGTCACACACCGCAACGGGCTGAAGAAGACCAGTCCATCTTTTAAAGGCAACGACATTTTCCCCGTTTATTTTAATGCTTTTTAATTTAATTAACCATCACGAAAGTGTTTTTTTGCGGGGGAGTTCTTTTGTTATTCGACGATCAGTGAGTCTTCCCGTGGGTCAAGAGTAAGTTCCCGGATTTAACAATGTTAAAATCAGCTTTGCTTTCTCGTTGTGGGCACATCTCAAATAGCCCGTTATGTAGCTAGGAGTAGCAACAACTTCGATAGGGCATTATATAGCTTAACTCTTTAGTATTGTAAACATTAAAGTTCAATGGTTGCACTATTTTTGTACTATGGAAATTGTTTAAAACTGATGTTTATGTTGCAACATTTTAACTTTTGTTTGTTCAGTTACTGGTAGAGAATGAGAAATTGATCACTAAAATAAACATTATGTATCATTCTACCTTATACAGAGGTTCAGTACGTTATATTAATACGTCTTAGAGCCTCACCACGTCGTTACAGTTCATGTCGCCACTTCCAGTTCATCTCTATCTGACAAACATGCATTTCGTCAGTAACCACGCAGCATAGTTTCTATTACAAAAAGGCTCTGTCATCAGATTGTCATGTGCTTAAAGTCACTTTCCTCTGCAGCCTTCCGTTATCCATATAGAGTACAGAAAAGACGAGTTCAAAGTGCCTAGTGTATCAGTCCGGTTGGACTTAAATTCTTAGGCATGCATTCGGCGACTTGATTGATATGTCTTCGTACGGAATACCATAAATACCAATTTTCTTTAAGGGGTCTTTCTTGCATGATCATGTGGTTAGGGCACTCGATTCAGGACTGAGAGTGGCGAATTCGCATTTCCATCACACCAAACATGCTCGCCTTTCAGTTGTGGGGGCATCATAATGTGATGGTCAATCCTCCTATTCGTCGGTAAAAGAGTAGCCCAAGCGTTTGTTATGGATGGTGATAACTAGCTGCCATCCCTCTAGTCTTACAATGCTAAATTAGTGACCGCTAGCGCAGATAGCCCTCGAGTAGCTTTGCGCGAAATTCAAAAAACGAACGAACGAACATTTTTCATCTGCTTGAGGTATGGGACAGTTGCATAGAAGGTATAAAACAAAGCCCTATTTCAGTGAACCCATAATATTTTTTTATTTGTTTTCAGACTAGGATCTTTCTTTATTTTGATGCCTATTGCTTTTGCTATTGTCTTTGTCATTGTTCCTGGATTTTCACCTGCTACAAGACTGCACTTTGCTTACTAAAGTTATAGTACGACTTGTTGCACGTCTCTTTCTCTGTGGTCCTGGAGCCCCAAGTTGATCCATTCTTCTTTGTTCTCAATAAACCTAAGAATAAAGGATATCAATGTCTTGTGAATTATATATCTCCTAACTGAACACATTTTTATATGAACAAGTGGAAAACAACGATTGTAACTAAACACAAAACTTGTAAATGTGAGCTCTAAAAGCAGCAATAACACGCTAAGAAAACAAAGATAACCGAGATATATTTCCATTGTAAAGAGCACAAAAATATAAAAACTGTATAATGTTACGCCATATCGATTATTTCCGTATAATTGTTGTTGTTGTTTGGTATTAAGCACAAAGCTACATTGTGCTCTGCCCACTACGGCTATTGAAACGCGATTTGTAATGGTATAAGTTCGAAGGGCTCTCTGCAGAATCTCCAATAATATAAAAATGTATCTCAGAACGGCTGACGAACCTGAAGATGACCTAGGAAGGTCGAAACGCTGTTCTCTCCTTATCAATAAAAGTGTTAATACCCATACCAGCCGTTCTGAGATACATATTTATTTCAAGTGGGTTTCTCTTCACCAAGAATTAACCCAACAGTATAGCTTTACGTTTTATTTTACACGCCTAACCTCAACGACTCAACTGTGGAAACTTTCTCCGATATTTTAATTGTATCAATGTCTGTCTCTGAAAAACAACAAAAACATTATAATGAAACGTGAAACAAACATTCGTGTAGGTTTTGTCAGCTGTTAAAACTGGATAGTTAAGAATAAACGGAAAAGTTCTGTAAAAGTAATATTGAACATGTATATATCAGTGAGGAAATGGATTGAAGAGACGCCATTTTATGTTTGTGGGTGAACAAAATATTACCATTTGGCAAAAAGCCAATTAAATTTTATTTATCTAAAGCTGCTTAGTTTGCTTGTTCTTAAATAATTCAACAACCCTAGTTGTTTCATCATTAATGACCGTGTTTCCAGAGTAGTATTTCGTGCAATTTCTTTTTTAGTTTACTACAGTGAAAATACCAGTATTTTCTGCAAAAAACAAACAAACAAGCAATAAAGTTCGACTATTAGAATTTGATATATTGCCCGTCATGGCTATGTGGTTAGGGGCGCTCAAGTCGTAATCCGAGAGTCGTCGTTTCGAATCCCCATAACACCAAACATGCATGCCCTTTTAGCTGTATGGGTGTTATGGTGTGACGGTCAATCGTGTAGCTTTGGCGCGAAATTCAAAAACAAACAAACAAATGATATACTGTAAAGTCAATAAAATACTGTAGGAACTGTGTTTGTTAAAGCAGAACACCTGATGTAACGTTTAAGTATTCAAATAAAATATTCTTAAGATTTTCCGTGGTCAAATGTGGCCTAGTAGATGGAGTACCGTGTTGTGAATTGGTAGGTCCAAGATTCGAACTCTGATGTGACAATGACTACGTTTCGCACTTTCAGTTGCAATGAATATTTTTTCTCTCTGGTCACCGGCCGTAAATAAGGGTAAGCCATGCCTAAATATTGTGATCTCTGACCTCACCAATAAGCCTTTACATTGCAAAAGATGCCGTTGTGGTCGTAGACATCGAAATTCTGGAAAGTTTGTTTGATAGCAGAGAATGGTCACTGTTTTGTATTTTTGGTGTCCAAAGTAGTCCATGTGTTCACGCTTCAAGAATAATAAGTTACACCATTCACCATCTTGTTGGAGAAACTGCAATGCTCTGGAACATAAAAAATAGTTATATCGTAAGTAAAGGTAAGATAAAGAATCCTGACCTTATAAAAAAAATTCCTATAAGTTTCCAATATAAGAAAGTCCCACACAATAAACTGTACTAAAACACGACTATTACGAAGTACAGATACATATATATTTTCATTGATTAATTGTATTATCATTCAAAGCATTGGAAGTATGTAATTGAACATAAATCCCCCCAGTGGCGCAGCGGTATATCTCTGAACTTTCAACGCTAGAAACTGGATTTCGATACCCGTGACTGGCAGAGCACAGATAGTTCATTTTGTAGCTTTATGATTAAGAACAAACAAACCATAATCATTGTTCGGAAACATTAGCTAAACTATATGTCGTACTTAATTTTGCTTTAATTGAATGTCAGATGGTTCGAACTTTTTGTAAGTAAAGTTGGAAACGTTTAGGTTTAGACATCCGGGGTTGTTTCTGTATGTTAGTCAGAAAAGTCTAAACACTCCAAGTGAAGTTGCTTTTCTACTTGAGGCAGTTTCTTCCCTAAGTCACTGACGTTTTGCTTCAACAAGAACCATAGGCTTCATTAATAGTCGAAGCAATCTGACCAGATGACCCACTTTTACACTTCGAATTACATTTCTGATAAGCTTCTGGGACATCCTTGACCACTTATGCTGAAAGAACAGTAGTTTCTAAGGCACTCTTAGTTTTCGGAGTCATCCAACAGAATGCAAACACATCCCAAGTGTAACGTATATACGATTATCGTAATTGAGGTCTGATCACAGTGTATGGCACTTCCAAAGATATTGCGTGATGTGGTTCCTGTAGTATCAATGGTTAAATTCCAATAAATGTGAATGTTGGTACGTCTATCAATACTTTTTCCTGGCTGAACCAGGTTTTCATCACCAACACAATATGCATTACGTTATCGTATCATAATGAAGTAGGTTCTGGTTTGCAGGTCCCATTCGAATGACTAGGCACGTATTTTCTTGCTACAGGTCTAAGGCTGATTTATGTATAAAGATACTTAGTTTTTTCATGAACTTGTTCCACTGGACTTGCTTGACAACAATACAAACGATGCATCTGTAAATAGAATTTACGTTATGGAAAAGACTTGGCATTGAAAAATCTATTTCTAACCACTTGTTTGTGAATAAAGTGTGCAGTTGCGGTTGCGAACATCTGATTCAGTCCCGGATCATGTATCCTACAATCTGCGACAAGCTATGTCGGCGGAGAGCAGTAACTCACGTGTCTTATGATGTTGGTCTGCTTTACATTGGCTTAAATATAGTTCCTCATTCGATTAACAACATTTTGAGACATTTGTAGACAACTTAAAACACTCTGCTGTGATTAATAGGTTTCAACTATTATGATTGGTTTTTCAAATTAATGAAGCATTCAAATATTGTTTTTTTATATAATTATGGTTCGTGAACAATCTGGAACGCTTTGAAACTACTGGTAATTTCACTATGACAACTGAGACAAGGCTACGAGTACGTCAGTAACTAATATAGCATAGGCTTTAGTAGCAATCACCTATATGTTATTCGTTCGAAATATGATTTTCATGCGTGATTTTTTTGTTTGTGTAATTTTTAATCGTATTGTTCTAAATCGTCAGATTTATATGATATATAGTATTACAAGTCGACGTTCTAATTTTTTTGCTCTTTGTCAAATATAACCTGGTATCGAATTTACAGCTGCTCTATGACATTTTCAATTAAAATGTGATATAAACGGAAACATAAAATGTTAAGCCTAGTAAACCAGAACACTAGGGCCTAGCAGGGGCAGGTGGTTAGTGCACTCGACTTGTAATGTGAGGGTCGCGGGTTCGAATCCCCGTCGCATCAAACAAGCTCACTCTTTCAGCCGTGAGGGAGTTCTAATGTTACAATCAATCCCGATATTCGTTGATAAAAAAAGTAGCTCGAGAGTTGACGGTCGGTAGAGGTGACTAGCTGCCTTCCCTCTAGACTTACACTGCTAAATTAGGGATGGCTAGCGCAGATAGCCCTCGTGTAGCTTTGCGCGAAATTCAAAACGATAACAAACAAAGATTCCCAGTGCAATAATAGCAAGCTGGTGAAAGACTAATGGGAGTTTCTTGTAACGCTAAATAACTTCGAGTATTTTAAAGTGGCTGTACAAGTAATTAAACATTAGGCTTATATAATCGAAGAAAAACATAAAAATGAGAAGAAAACGAATAAGAAGTCAAACCTAATAAATGAAAAACATGTTTGAAATTCACATCCTTAACGTACTTAGTATATTATCTTACATCTGTTTAAAGTATTCCAGAAATCTTAGCCTTATCATGGAGCAGCAGCTACATTCTTTAACGTCAGAAATAAATTTGGTCTTTAAATTCGTTTGATACTCGGGTGAGTTTGTTGGTTTCCATGTAGAGATTAAAGGTATGAATTTCTAATACACACAGATATAAATAAATACCATCTGGTTTTACGACAGTTCCCTTCAAAAGTAATAAAGATAAAGAACTTTAGATTTAAGTGAACTCACCAGGGACACCCAAGTTGTCTATACGCTATAACGAATACACAAAACACGTATTAATTAAGGACGTGATATTTTTTTTAACATCTGAAACTATGATAATACAGTTAAGCTGTTAAAGATTAGATACGACATGAATGGGTAATGAAGAAAACGTTACTACATTGTTTAACACAGTTACTGATGTACAATGTTGACTCAAGGTTTCGCCATCATATTCGTTCTAATACGGTCCCCAGTAGCACAACGGCAAGTCTACGGATTTACAACGCTAAAATCAGGGGTTCGATTCCCCTCTGTGGGCTCAGCAGATAGCTTGATGCAGCTTTGCTATAAAAAAAACAACACACACACACCCAACGGCATAGACAGTCGTCCTAGCTGTGGTTCAGACTCGTGGCTGAAATAAAACAAGGTTTTTGTGTAGTCTTTTGTCTCAACCACCGTTTCTAGAATCCGGTTCTAGAGACAAATATTGTTAAATCGTAATAGCACACATTTCTTTGCCCTCTAAAGGAAATGCGGAAAATCAAAATGGCTTAACAGTCACTCTCATAATAAGTCGTATGAAGAGTGGTTTTCGTGTCATCTGGTAAAAACAAAGACGAATATATATTAATATACCTACAATAATATAATATATCTAATGCCGACAATGATACTCGCTCTATATTCAACCTCATTGAGTCAGCTGCGTTACGATAGACGAAGATGTTATTTCAGGTTGTGTTTATGACAGTTATGGTGTGAATTAGATCAAGCAAGTGAAACGTAATTATTATCCATTTATTTTCAAATAAGAGTAAAAGCATTAATAGCGCAAAATTATCTATGCATTTCGTACACGGATTATTTGTCGTTATTATACGGTTTGAATTAACTGCATGTTTACGACAACACAATTACAATCAATGGCACATAAAAGTAGTGGACTATTTCGACACTCGCACTTAGACACACGCAAAGCGTCTAAGAGAGACTATAATATATTATAATCTGATCTTGCGTTTGTTGAGAATCAATGAATTTCTTTAGATACTCGTATTTGTTTCACTTTATAACAACAAATATGGAAATGTCTGTTTCGACTTTTACTCGGATACAAACAAACAGTAAATTAATAATGAAAAACAACAGATGTGAAGTTTCTATTACCATAAGTTATCGAGATGTTTAACGAAAGGACATTCTTTAAAAAAAATCCTCACGTTACACGTGGCAGGTGTTAACCAAATTATGCCATGTGTGAACTGTAGTTTTGCTGTGAGTGTTTTCTTTATTGAGATCTGTCAGTAACGATAAAAATATCATTGCTTAAAATTGTTTGCTTGTTTCTTGAATTTTGCGCAAAGCTACACGAGGGCTATCTGTGCTAGCCGTCCCTAATTTAGCAGTGTGAGTTTGTTTGTTTTTGAATTTCGCACAAAGCTACTCGAGGGCTATCTGTACTAGCCGTCCCTAACTTAGCAGTGTAAGACAAGAGAAAAGGCAGCTAGTCACCACCACCCACCGCCAACTCTTGGGCTACTCTTTTACCAACGAATAGTTGGATTGACCGTCGGATTATAACGCCCCCACGGCTAGGAGGGCGAGCATGTTTGGAGCGACGGGGATGCGAACCCGCGACCCTCAGATTACGAGTTGCACGCCTTAACACGCTTGGCCATGCCGAGCCACAGCAGTGTAAGACTAGAGAGGAAGGCTTGTTTTGGTTGTTTTGAATTTCGCGCAAAGCTATTCGAAGGCTATCTGCGCTAGCCGTCCCTAATTTAGCCAACTCATGGGCTACTCTTTTATCAGCGAATAGTGGGATTGGCCGTCACATTATAACGTCCTCACGGCTGAAAAGGTGAGCATGTTTGGTGCGACTGGAATTCGAACCCCCGACCCTCAGATGACGAGTCGAACGCCTTAGCCTACCTGGTCATGGAAATGTGAGAAAAGGCTACCAAAAGGTTTGTCCTATTTTTTATTTTCACCAATGGTATTAAAGTCGATCGACTTTTCTCAACAATTATTAGAAATAGAAGCATTGTTAGTGGTGAAAAAACACATTTCATTAGAATAGTGTGTTTATGTTTATTATATAATTGGCATTTTAAATTTTTATCGGTTCTTATGAGACACGTGGACTAAAGGCTAGGTCAGAAATCACTGGAATTAGCCGTCGTTAATTTTGAACTACTGACCACTATGACCTAATTGAAGGCAGGCAGTCATCAGAATCCGGGTACAGTTAAATAGCACTATGTAACACAAATTTTGTTCCTGGATAGTACGTGCTATTTCTTAATAGATCATGTTGTAAAAGTACGGAAAATGACCATTATTCCCTTCAAACTTTGCTTTTGTGACCTTGTTAATGAAATTTAGAAATTAACCTATTTATATGTAAAAACGGGCAAATTTGCACATTTTCATTCACATAAGGTCTGAATAAAACAACATATTAATCAAGATTTACATGTATTTATACTAAAGTTATACAAAAATGTTCAGAAGTGAGTAGTTTTTCGAGATTTGCGACTGTAATGTAAATCACTTTCACGTATCAGCCTCCAAATATAGTCTCCCATCATGTTTTCGTTATACGCTCCCAGGTCACAAACGCAAAGTTTGAAGAGAAAAAAATAATAGGTCTTTTTCCATTTACTTTAGGCATAAGCAATCGGGAAATAACACTTTCTGCCCGGGGACAAGAAAAAGTAAAAACTGTAAAAGCACCATTGCTCGAACCTTGGACCTTCCAACCAATTGCTCTCCACACTAGCCACTGGGTAGCTCTCGGCTGTATTAGATTAATTGTGTTATTCGAAGTAGTTTGATATAGACTTTACATATTTGATTCAGTCTATGCATGTACGTAGAATACGTGAAACGAAAGAGAAAACACGTGATCTCGCTCGAATAATTACATAAGTAAATGTGAAAAAAGACAAAAAATGATGTGGAAATTAGAGAAAAATAGAAGTTATGCGACAGAACATATACGACTGACACAAAAATGGTATTTGCGCGAACGTTACAGAAAATAAAATAAAACATATTTTGACAAGCCAAACATATTTGTCTTCCATCAATAAAGATAAAATTATCATAAAGAAAGATTTTTAATTATTTAAAGTATATATATATCCAGTAATGAATATTGTATTGATGCAGAAGATGTCAGCACTAACATTGACAATAACATAAAACCATCCATCTAGCGGGCTCACAAAAAACAAGAACTCAAGCATCATTTATTGGCGAGTTTACTGATAAGTCAGTCACCTTGGCAACCACTCAAAGTACCTGGTTATTGCAATACGTATGTATAGTTATATTATTTACGTATAATCGTGTACAATAACAGTTATACTGTTCTAAAATGTAAATATACATAAAATGTTTTAGTGCATAAAGTTGTTTTAAAATGTTTACGGCCTTTTCTCACTGAATCTTTGTAATATATCCCTTTGTTAAAAGTTAGAAATCGACCCGACATGAATGCTGTTTCTGTTGTAAAAAAGGTAAATCAATTTTAAGCACGATTAGTGTTTCAGGTGAAACAAACACTAGTTGATAGATAGTTATAATAATTATTTATAAAAAGAAACATTGAGTAACGTAAGTACGTGTTTCTACAATAAGGCAAGATAAAATTAATTGCTACCGTAGTTACATAATCTTTAGAGTATCAGTGTATATTTCAACTAACAACTGATGAAAACAGATGGTTAGTTGTGTGGATAAGAATAGTAGCTACGTCATGTGTTTACAAGTTTCAAATTTGAAAACAATTTCACCTGCTATAGGTTTTGTTATTAGAAGGTCATCATTCATCGTCAAGCGGTGATATATGGATAAACAAAAGCTGAGTTAATATACGGATAGACAAACACCAACAGAGTTAAGATACGGACAGACAAACACCAACAGAGTTAACATACGGACAGACAAAACCAACTGAATTAATATACGAATAGACAAAACCAACTGAGTATACTGATAGACAAACAAACAGAGTTAATATACGAAAAAACAAAATCAACAAATACGGATAAACAAAACCAACAGAGTTAATATGTGGTAAGACAAAACCAACGCCCAAAAGGCTGAAAGGGCGAGCATGTTTGGTGTGACGGGATTCGAACCAAACCAGATTACGACCTCCAAATAACACTGCACAACAAAGTTTTTGCTTCTTGAACGCTGTTGGGTATTTCTTTCAGATTTTTCGGCTGCTGATCAAGAAAATCACAACCAGATTTGCCCATCACGTACCGTTTCATCGAAATATTCAGTTTCACCAGGACATCGCTACGATGGAAAAACAATATCAGGGCAACTGGAATCCGTCAATGCTTGCTGACTACTGTTGGACACTACAACGTGATGCACCGGACATTGAATACAAACGAAAATCAGTAGCAAAACACTTTAAATTATATTGAACTTAATAGCGTATTAGAAACATAAATACGTTATTGCCGGTAAACAGTTAACTGTCTATTTCTCAGAGTTCCTACGTGGTGAAGCAAAACCAAAACTATATTTGTGCATACCCACCAGGTACCTGTCACAATCAGCAAAAGCTTTTCAGGAAGCAAAACTTTTCAAAAAAATTGTTGTGCAGTGTTACAAGCCGAGCGCCTTGATCACTTTCCTTTCCGGGCTTTATTATGCTATGCATTACGATTTAGCCTGAAAATGAGTTAAATTTAAGTTTAAAAGTTAATTAAATGCCTAGATTATCAAATTTATAATTCTTGCCAACAGAATTGATATACAGTTTTCTTTATTAGCGCCCTCCAGTGGTTCAGCGGTATGTCTGTGGACATACAACGCTAAAATCCGGGTTTCGATACCCGTGGTGGGCAGAGCACAGATAGCCCTTTGTGTAGCTTTGTGCTTAATTCAAAACAACAAACAACAACTTTCTTTATTCATACAAATATATTTTAATATTCAAACAATAATACAATTTATAATAACGGTTATTACGAATAATGATTTATGTGCAAAAGTTTTACAAATTTACAAACAATACTGAGTCTTCTATGTGGTCTCGAACTGAATATTTTATCGACGAGTCACGATGAGCGAATTAATTTTGAGTTGATATATGTACAATCTACTTAACGGGTAGCTGGCAATCTCTCGCTGATCACACGTGAGTTTTTCACGGCTGAAGTTATATAATGTATTTGTGAAAATAGTAACGTCCGATGTTAATCCGTTGAAGTTAAACAGTTTGTAATATTTGACATCTATAAACATTTCTGGTCAATATCTGTAATTTCTCTCTTGATAAGCGTTTATTCCAGCCATAGCTTCCGAGGCTTATAGCAAACCAACTGTAGCAAACTAACAATATAAAACTAAATATACGTGTATCGTCGCGTTGGTTTATTTTATAACTATGGGAGGAAAGATTCTAGGTATTTCAAATAACTCACCGCTACTGATGAAACGCTAGTGTTTTCGTAAAACATTTATTGTTGATTCTTGCTCTCGAGAATCTTCTTCAAATTTAGTGAACAGCTGGAATTTTGTTACACACATTTAACAGTACAAGTTACACGCATTTATAAATATATATTTAACTGAAACAAATACGGATATTAAAATAGCTATATAATAGTTAATCCATTAGTATACAAATAGGCAAGACCGACAACAAGACTTTGAAGCTAGAAATATAATTTATGTTCTGACGGTACATGAGTTACTATTAAAATAAAATATCAATAATTATTAAACTTAGGTAATAAATATGATGACGGGGATTGTGTCCCATATTAGCTGAGATCTGGATTAGGATGTTATGTGTAAAAATGTTTGTTGTTAAGCACATATATACGCAAATCTGTGCTGTCCCTACCACGGGTATCAAAGCCTTTAGTTATATAAAAAATACGTAAACATATTTATTCAAACTTACGTACACTGCTGGCCAAAATCTTAAGGCCAATGAACATAAAGAAAAAAATATGCATTTTGCGTTGTTAGACTCAACCACTTATTTGAGTAGAGTAGATGAAAATAAGAAAAGGGAAAATAAAAATAAAAAACTTTTTTAGTGTTTAATAGGGAAAAAGTGAAAACTATGAAATTAGCCTAAATACTAGCTGGTCTAAAGTTCTAAACAGGGTAGGAAATACGCAGCAAGAGGTCTCAGTTGTGAGTTGCGCGGCCGTCATTGCGAATAACTTCAAACATTCACTTTGGCATTGTTGATATAAGCATTTGCAGAAGGCTGACTGAAATGTTATTCTAAATAGTAAAGATGGCTTCATGAAGATCATGCACTGTTTGGAACTGACGTCCATTTCTATAGACCATCCACCCCCAAACATTTTCAATGGGGTTCAGTTCGGGCGAACACGCTGGATGGTCCAAAAGAATCACGTTATTCGCCATGAAAAATTCCTTTGTCCTGCAGACACTGTGGATTGCAGCGTTGTCCTGCTGAAAGATCTAGTCATTTCCACACAAGCGAGGGCCTTCAGTCAATAAGGGTGTTTTCTCCAACATGCCAATGTAACCAGCTGCTGTTTGACGCCCCTGTATAACCTGAAGCTCCATTATTCCATGGAAGGAGAAAGCATCCCAGATCATGATGGAACCTCCTCCACTGTGTCGTGTAGAAAATGTCTCCGGTGAGATATCCTTATCGTACCAGTAACGTTGGAAGATATCTGGACCATCTAGGTCAATTTTTTTTTTCATCAGAGAACAAAATCTTTGTCCACTTTTCTACGTCCCATGTTTGGTGCTTCTCAGCAAAGTTTAACTGAGCTGTTTCGTGGTGTGGAAGGAGGCGTGGCCTTTGAAAACGTTTACGGTTTTTAAAGCCTTTCTCTCGTAGACGCCGTCTTATTGTTTTGAGCTGCATTCTGCGTCCGTACGGGTTTTAATCTGGTTCGACGATCGGTTGGTGTCTTGCCGGACAACCCGTCGAATCCTCCTGCTCAACGCCGGCGAAATCTTCTTGGGCCGACCACTTGATATTCTCGTTCCGTATCCCTCAGAGTCTTTTAAGAAATTTGCAACAGCAGTTTTACTACGCCCAATCTCACCAGCGATGGCACGTTGAGAGAGACCTTGCTTTTGCAGTTCGACAATTCTGCCACATTCAAACTCTGTCAACTTTTTAGCCTTTGCCATGTTTTCACCCAATGTAATGCAGGAGATATCAGTGGGATATGTTGATAACGCTAATGCTTGAGCACAAATGACTAAATTTCGTTACGTGTTTACCGATTAACGCTTTGTTTCAGTGTGGTCTTAAACTTTTGACCAGCGAGTATTTAGGCTAATTTCATAGTATTCACATTTTCTCTATTAAATGCTAAAATGTTTTTTATTTTTATTTTCCCTTTTCTTATTTTCATCTTTCGAAGCTCTACTCAAATAAGTGGTTGAGTCTAACAGCGCAAAATGCATATTTTTTCTTTATGTTCATTGGCCTTAAGATTTTGGCCAGCAGTGTATATGTGTGTGTATCCAAAAATAACATTTAGGATAAATCAGTAACAATTTTACACACGAATTTAAACCCTGTTTAAATACAAGTCTCTAATACGACGGAACACTCAATTGGTCAATTATCAATTCTTCTTGACTTCTAAAGACACATTGACTGTTGCAATTATTTTACAGGCTTAAAGTCAAAAACACACTTAATTAGTTGCAGACGATCAAATATTAGTTGCTAGTAAAAGTGAAAGTCCCACAACACAAACTCAAACCCGGTATGACCAGGTGGTTAAGGCACTCGACTCGTGATCCGAGGGTCACGGATTCGAATCTTTGACGCACCAAACATGCTCGTTCTTTCAACCGTGAGGCCGTTGTAATGTTTCCGTCAATTCTACTATTCGTTAGTAAAAGAATCGCTTAAGAGTTGGCTGTGAGTGGTTATGACTATCTGTCTTCCCTCTGGTCTTTTCTTGCTAAATTACGGACGGCTAGCGCAGATAGCCCTCGTGTAGCTTTGCGCGAAATTCAAAACCAACAAATGTGACTGTTTAGTTTGCATTACATTTTTTTACATCCGATTGAATATTAAATTATTTTACTTTAATGCCACCCTATAAGAGAAACTTGTTACTTCCTCAAGGGATCGTAGGAGGTACATCAAATAATTGTAGAGTGTGTCATTCTTGAGAAGTGAAACCAACAGTGATTAAACAAAACAAAGTAATAAGAGTGGCGGGAAACTGCGACCTAGATTTGATAATTTCTATAAGTCTATGTCATGTCTTTTCCCTATTTTAATGTGATAAAATTTATAATGTATGCATATAACGATATTATATTTTATACTAAAGAGTTGAATGCCAAAAGTCAAAGAAGTGTTGGAGTCAATGAGGTGTTAATTTTGCGATAAAAATCGTTTAGACTGAAGTGTTTCCCATATATTTTTTAATTTGTCCATTTCCAATTTGAAATGTTTTAAAAATGTTTCTTGTCTCTTTAAATTGTCACTGCTTTACTAGAAATGTGTAAAAAATGTTTCTTGTCTGTTTAAATTGTCACTGCTTTATTAGAAATGTGTAAACAATGTTTCTTGTCTGTTTAAATTGTCACTGCTTTATTAGAAATGTGTAAACAATGTTTCTTGTCTGTTTAAATTGTCACTGCTTTATTAGAAATGTGTAAACAATGTTTCTTGTCTGTTTAAATTGTCACTGCTTTATTAGAAATGTGTAAACAATGTTTCTTGTCTGTTTAAATTGTCACTGCTTTATTAGAAATGTGTAAACAATGTTTCTTGTCTGTTTAAATTGTCACTGCTTTATTAGAAATGTGTAAAAAACGCTTAAAGTCACTGTTCAAGTTGTCGTTGTTTAATTAGAAATCACTGCTTAGTTAGAAATCACTGCTTTATTAGAAATCACTGCTTTATTAGAAATCACTGCTTTATTAGAAATGTGCTAAAGTGTTTAAGGTTACTTTCTAACTTCTCGCTGCTTAACTAGAAATGTATAAATAACGTTTCAAGTCTGTTCAAGTTGTCACTGCTTAACTAGAAATACATAAATAACGTTTCAAGTCTGTTCAAGTTGTCACTGCTTAACTAGAAATACATAAATAACGTTTCAAGTCTGTTCAAGTTGTCGCTGTTTTAGCTGGAAATAGGTTTGAAAAACCTTTACGAATACATTTTCTGAAAACATGAACTCACAAAACATCGCTTGGTCGACAGGCTTGAATCACGAAGCAGCGGTAGAGGGCGTGTAGAGTTCAAGTTGACTAAATTAGTTTTCAAACGTTGGACAAAAAACTCAAATATAAATTTACGTTAACACGAAGCTTTCTGTACGTTATAATGGAAAGTTATTCTATAATAAGTAAATTTACAAGCAAACATACAAATAAAGAAATATACGCCTTTTTTTTCTTCTGCCTGGTATATTTATAACTAAAACATGTAATGCAACACAATATACCATGAACCAAATCGACACACACGTGTAACTATATATATGTGATATACATAGCAAAACTGATTACTCCAGCGTGCATGGCAATCAGAAACTGTTATGACGGTCAAACAGATAAAAGAACTGAAACAATACATCATACAGGACTTACACTATTGTTCTAAAGTAACTAGGAGCAGTATGGTTCTCCATAACCACAGAACAGAAACACATGAATAGTAAGAGAGGACTTTGACCTTTAAGTGCAGAATAAATAACGTTTGCTTTGGTCAGGAGCTAATTAATCATCCAAGCGTAGGCGTCTCCGTCTGAGTGGGAAAGTGACTTAGACAGTGATTATGACACCAACCTACTAGACAAGTAACATTAGTTATGTATTACTGTCGATGTACATTGAATTGTAAGGTAAACTACACAACGTTTGTCATCTTTATTCACCTGAAATATATATGTTAAAATATCTTCTATTAATTTTGACTGTGTTTATTATACATTTCATGGACTGCAATAAAAACGTTGATGAAGATTTGGCTCTGTAACTGTTATCCTTAAAGCTAAACAATGGGCTGCTTGCTACCTGTGCTATTCTGTCCACTCGGCTATCGAAACCCTGTGTTCAGAGTTCTAAGGCTATTGCGTAGATTCGCCGATGAGCCACTGGTAAGAGAGCATGTGAAGAACGTTTTAACAATAATGTATAGGTTGCTGAGAAACAGCTCTGAAAGTGAATTTTAACAACAATGTATAGGTTGCTGAGAAACAGCTCTGAAAGTGAATATTAACAATAATGTATAGGTTGCTGAGAAACAGCTCTGGAAGTGAATTTTAACAATAATGTATAGGTTTCTGAGAAACAGCTCTGAAAGTGAATATTAACAATAATGTATAGGTTGCTGAGAAACAGCTGTGAAAGTGAATTTTAACAATAATGTATAGGTTGCTGAGAAACAACTCTGGAAGTGAATTTTAACAATAATGTATAGGTTGCTGAGAAACAGCTCTGAAAGTGAATTTTAACAACAATGTATAGGTTGCTGAGAAACAGCTCTGAAAGTGAATTTTAACAATAATGTATAGGTTGCTGAGAAACAGCTCTGAAAGTGAATTTTAACAATAATGTATAGGTTGCTGAGAAACAGCTGTGAAAGTGAATTTTAACAATAATGTATAGGTTGCTGAGAAACAGCTCTGGAAGTGAATTTTAACAATAATGTATAGGTTGCTGAGAAACAGCTCTGAAAGTGAATTTTAACAACAATGTATAGGTTGCTGAAAAACAGCTCTGAAAGTGAATTTTAACAATAATGTATAGGTTGCTGAGAAACAGCTCTGAAAGTGAATTTTAACAATAATGTATAGGTTGCTGAGAAACAGCTCTGAAAGTGAATTTTAACAATAATGTATAGGTTGCTGAGAAACAGCTCTGGAAGTGAATTTTAACAATAATGTATAGGTTGCTGAGAAACAGCTCTGAAAGTGAATTTTAACAACAATGTATAGGTTGCTGAGAAACAGCTCTGAAAGTGAATTTTAACAATAATGTATAGGTTGCTGAGAAACAGCTCTGAAAGTGAATTTTAACAATGATGTATAGGTTGCTGAGAAACAGCTCTGAAAGTGAATTTTAACAATAACGTATAGGTTGCTGAGAAACAGCTCTGAAAGTGAATTTTAACAATGATGTATAGGTTGCTGAGAAACAGCTCTGAAAGTGAATTTTAACAATAATGTATAGGTTGCTGAGAAACAGCTCTAAAAGTGAATTTTAACAATAATGTATAGGTTTGCTAAGAAAGATCTCTGAAATTGGAATCTCACTTAATGAAGGTTATTCACATCCGAGCACGTTTATTGAAATATATTTTAACTGCGTCTCCATACTTGGGGACAATGTAACGGGTAGCAACATTATTATACGTATTTAATAACGTGCACGTTTAGAGACTTGTCTCAATAACATTTACGTACAGAACACTCAGTTAACAAAACACTAAAGACGGTAATTTCATAACTTTAGAAAAACACGAGTAGAAAAATCAATTTAACACAAAGATACTATACCCTAAAAGGGTTACAGCCCATCGTATATTTATATTTATATTAAATAAACTTGTAGAATAACATTTATTGCTATTCATAGTTTAGAAATAAAGATGGCGCACATTTGTTAATTTTGTTTAACTAGAATTATCCATTTACTTACTCATAGCTAGATTATAGTTACTTGCACGATATGATCAAAATATATTTGTTTTTTGGTAAATCGTCTGATAATTACAGTGATAACAATATTTTGATAACAAAGCTGTCTTGTGGTAAAGATGGATGGTTTATACATAATAAAAATTAAGTTTAAACCACAACAAGTGGAAAACAGTTAAAAACAAAATAGTTAAAAAAAACAAACAAACTTGCCAAACGTTTCGACATGGTAGATCTAGTGTCTTTCCATGGTACACTACTACTGTTTTCTATGATTCACTATAGGTAATTAAATACAATTATAGTCGTAACACGTGATGTGCTGTGGTACTGGTTCATGTGATTTTTATTTTCTAGTGCGCACCATGGATTCATGGAAAATGCACTGAAGTTTATTATTGGGTTTGTCTATAATTGTACATTTCCAATTGGTACGTTCTTCTGTGTAACAATATGTCTTGTGCTAAGCCTAAAATGTCGATCTTATAAAATTAAATATTATTTTATGTTCTCTATTACGCGTAGCTTAATGTTCGATCTGTCTCGTTGTAATAGTTTTCAATACGAGTTCCACAGGATATTTTATACACCTGTGGGGTTGGGCCTTTCGTACGGACTAAAATAAAATAAATTTAATTTCAATAAAGTGAGTTTTAACCTATTCAGATAAATCTTTAACAGTAGTAGTAGTATGTTTTGAAATCCAGTCTTTTCTTTTCTTAGCTATTGTGTTCTCGTTTAATTAAACGGTTGAATAACTCGTTATCCTTCATTTTGTTTAATAAAATGGTTGAATTACTCCATATCCTTAATTGTGTTTAACAAAACGGTTGAATTATCTCTCATCCTTCATTTTGTTTAATAAAATGGTTGAATTACCCCATATCCTTAATTGTGTTTAACAAAACGGTTGAATTATCTCTCATCCTTAATTTTGTTTAATAAAATGGTTGAATTACCTCTCATCCTTAATTTCGTTTAATAAAATGGTTGAATTACTCCATATTCTTAATTTTATTTGATAAAACAATTGAATTACCTCTCATCCTTCATTTTGTTTAATAAAATGGTTGAATTACCCCATATCCTTAATTGTGTTTAACAAAACGGTTGAATTATCTCTCATCCTTCATTTTGTTTAATAAAATGGTTGAATTACCGCATATCCTTAATTGTGTTTAACAAAACGGTTGAATTACCTCTCATCCTTTATTTTGTTTAATAAAATGGTTGAATTACCCCATATCCTAAATTGTGTTTAACAAAACGGTTGAATTATCTCTCATCCTTAATTTTGTTTAATAAAACGGTTGAATTACCTTTCATCCTTAATTTCGTTTAATAAAATGGTTGAATTACCTCTCATCCTTAATTTTGTTTAATAAAACGATTGAATTACCCCTTATCCTAAATGTCGTTTAATAAAACGGTTGAATTACCCCTTATCCTTAATTTCCTTTAATAAAACGGTTGAGTTACCCCTTATTCCTTAATACAAGAGTTATACAATAGGGTGATTTTTCTTTAAACATTTTGATTCATTTGAACAAAGATTTTAAAGCGATGTTATTAATTTCAACAATTATAGTTTTGCGAAACGTGGGGTAACTGGAATTAAAATCAACTCCTCCCACGTCCCTGTGTAAAAAACATAATGTGTTACTTTTTGAAATTATTTATGTGGTAAACAATAGTATTTCCACTGCATTGCGAACACTAGTTTCCTTGTTGTATATATATATATATATGATCAGGTTTATGTCAAAATCGTAATATTTCCGGTATTTAATTGTTAAAACTAGTTTGCCATTGGCCTGTATTCAATGCTACAAAAACCAATAAAGTAAAAGTCAATAAGCAGTAATCTTGGGAATTTTTTTAACCCGTTAGAAATGTATACAGTTATTTTGTATGTATTTTTCCTAATGGCACCTGCATTGTCACAGCTACTGGTAACATTATTAGACAAAATATAAATATCAAATCTGTCCTTGTTACCCAACAGAAAATAATGTTTAATATAAGAAGTCAGTAATTAAGTCATAAAAATAAATTGGAATACGTTTTTCAGTCACAATAATTACTAATAAAAAATACCTATGCAAAATTCTCGGGTTTAATAGCTCACTGTGTAGCTTTGCATTAAAAAAGACAACAATAACGTAACTAGTTCGTTCTGTGGAAGTTTATTATTTGAAAAAGTCATAGTTTTACTAAACATTATGCTGTTTCTTTAATACAGAGGTTTGAATACGTTACAGGAGGCTCATCATGATGTTACAATCTATGCAACCAATCCGGTCATATCCTGTTTGACGACTATAAATCTTGACAATAGTCATACAACGTAGTTTCCATTACAAAACTCTCCATTTTAAGACTGTCTTGTCCAGAACTCTACTATTCTCTAATGATTTCCATAATCCATTTAATGTATCAGAAAGGTGGTTTTCTAGTACCCGTTTCAAAAGTGTGATCGCACAGAAATCAACGAACTCGAACGGTATATATATATTAGTATGGAAGGGTATGAATACTGGCTTTATTATACAGCTGCTTGTTAACGTATATGATGACTGGACATATATATGTCATGCAAATGACTTGATTTGTTTTACCACACAAACACCTTTCTTGATTTTTTTGTGTACTTGAAGCAAGTAGACGGATTTCTCCACTGTCCATTATGTTTGTAAATTCTCACCTGTTACAAGAGTCCACACTTTGGTTATCATAGCTTAGGCATGTTTCTTTCTTGAGTGTGTGCATTTTCTAATAGCAAAGCTACATCGGTCTATCTGCTGTGATCACCAAGGGGAATCGAAAACATGATTTTGGCGTTGTAAATCTGAAAGCTTATGACACTAGAAACCAGGCTTTGATACCCATGTGTGCACGCTACAAGGAGTTTCTTGTGTAATTTTATACTTAACAACAAACCCAAAGAAAAAAACCTCTCTGAATGGTCCTGGTACCCCAAACTCATCCACATCGCTCCCGTTTCCATTGCCATTAAATGCAAGGAATACTCCTGTCTTGAAAATTCGAAATACCCAGTTCTTATGATCTGCATGTGTAAATACATTGTATCGAAAATGACTTATATATCTTTAATTGAAATGTAGTAATGTACTTTCCGTTCCACCGAGATTTAATAAGGCTATGGCTGTCACGTGACCTGTTGCTTTGCATATTCAAAATCGTCTTAAATATAACGTTTTCAACCGCGTGTAAACGTCTCTGGGAAATTTATTTTGTAAAAATACGCTTGGATACGCATGTAAAATTTTGATGAATTACAAATCAATGCGTTGATCGAAGAATGGTGGATGCTTCAAAAAATAATATTTTGATGTATATTATTTGTTGGTAAAAACAGTAACTCTTTGTTAGTGTTAAGATATAGAATTAACTTTCTCAGTAAATCCCTTTCAAGTTTATTCTGAGCTGAAAAAAAAAAAGAAAACTTTGGATTACTGATTACACTGTGTAACAAAATTACATTGATCACTGATTACACTGTGTAACAAAATTACATTGATCACTGATTACACTGTGTAACAAAATTACATTGATCACTGATTACACTGTGTAACAAAATTACATTGATTACTGATTACATTGTGTAACAAAATTACATTGATTACTGATTACACTGTGTAACAAAATTACATTGATTACTGATTACACTGTGTAACAAAATTACATTGATCACTGATTACACTGTGTAACAAAATTACATTGATTACTGAATACACAGTGTAACAAAATTACATTGATCACTGATTACACTGTGTAACAAAATTACATTGATCACTGATTACACTGTGTAACAAAATTACATTGATTACTGATTACACTGTGTAACAAAATTACATTGATTACTGATTACACTGTGTAACAAAATTACATTGATTACTGATTACACTGTGTAACAAAATTACATTGATCACTGATTACACTGTGTAACAAAATTACATTGATTACTGATTACACTGTGTAACAAAATTACATTGATTACTGATTACACTGTGTAACAAAATTACATTGATCACTGATTACACTGTGTAACAAAATTACATTGATTACTGATTACACTGTGTAACAAAAAATTACATTGATCACTGACTGATTACACTGTGTAACAAAATTACATTGATCACTGATTACACTGTGTAACAAAATTACATTGATTACTGATTACACTGTGTAACAAAATTACATTGATCACTGATTACACTGTGTAACAAAATTACATTGATCTGATTACACTGTGTAACAAAATTACATTGATCACTGATTACACTGTAACAAAATTACATTGATTACTGATTACACTGTGTAACAAAATTACATTGATTACTGATTACACTGTGTAACAAAATTACATTGATCACTGATTACACTGTGTAACAAAATTACATTGATCACTGATTACACTGTGTAACAAAATGACATTGATCACTGATTACACTGTGTAACAAAATTACATTGATCACTGATTACACTGTGTAACAAAATTACATTGATCACTGATTACACTGTGTAACAAAATTACATTGATCACTGATTACACTGTGTAACAAAATTACATTGATCACTGATTACACTGTGTAACAAAATTACATTGATCACTGATTGACACTGTGTAACAAAATTACATTGATCACTGATTACACTGTGTAACAAAATTACATTGATCACTGATTACACTGTGTAACAAAATTACATTGATCACTGATTACACTGTGTAACAAAATTACATTGATCACACTGTGTAACAAAATTACATTGATCACTGATGTAACAAAATTACATTGATCACTGATTACACTGTGTAACAAAATTACATTGATCACTGATTACACTGTGTAACAAAATTACATTGATCACTGATTACACTGTGTAACAAAATTACATTGATCACTGATTACACTGTGTAACAAAATTACATTGATCACTGATTACACTGTGTAACAAAATTACATTGATCACTGATTACACTGTGTAACAAAATTACATTGATTACTGATTACACTGTGTAACAAAATTACATTGATCACTGATTACACTGTGTAACAAAATTACATTGATCACTGATTACACTGTGTAACAAAATTACATTGATTACTGATTACACTGTGTAACAAAATTACATTGATCACTGATTACACTGTGTAACAAAATTACATTGATCACTGATTACACTGTGTAACAAAATTACATTGATTACTGATTACACTGTGTAACAAAATTACATTGATTACTGATTACACTGTGTAACAAAATTACATTGATCACTGATTACACTGTGTAACAAAATTACATTGATCACTGATTACACTGTGTAACAAAATTACATTGATTACTGATTACACTGTGTAACAAAATTACATTGATCACTGATTACACTGTGTAACAAAATTACATTGATCACTGATTACACTGTGTAACAAAATTACATTGATCACTGATTACACTGTGTAACAAAATTACATTGATCACTGATTACACTGTGTAACAAAATTACATTGATCACTGATTACACTGTGTAACAAAATTACATTGATCACTGATTACACTGTGTAACAAAATTACATTGATCACTGATTACACTGTGTAACAAAATTACATTGATCACTGATTACACTGTGTAACAAAATTACATTGATCACTGATTACACTGTGTAACAAAATTACATTGATTACTGATTACACTGTGTAACAAAATTACATTGATCACTGATTACACTGTGTAACAAAATTACATTGATTACTGATTACACTGTGTAACAAAATTACATTGATTACTGATTACACTGTGTAACAAAATTACATTGATTACTGATTACACTGTGTAACAAAATTACATTGATCACTGATTACACTGTGTAACAAAATTACATTGATTACTGATTACACTGTGTAACAAAATTACATTGATTACACTGTGTAACAAAATTACATTGATCACTGATTACATTGATGTGTAACAAAATTACATTGATCACTGATTACACTGTGTAACAAAATTACATTGATTACTGATTACACTGTGTAACAAAATTACATTGATCACTGATTACACTGTGTAACAAAATTACATTGATCACTGATTACACTGTGTAACAAAATTACATTGATTACTGATTACACTGTGTAACAAAATTACATTGATTACTGATTACACTGTGTAACAAAATTACATTGATCACTGATTACACTGTGTAACAAAATTACATTGATTACTGATTACACTGTGTAACAAAATTACATTGATCACTGATTACACTGTGTAACAAAATTACATTGATTACTGAATACACAGTGTAACAAAATTATATTGATCACTGATTACACTGTGTAACAAAATTACATTGATCACTGATTACACTGTGTAACAAAATTACATTGATTACTGATTACACTGTGTAACAAAATTACATTGATTACTGATTACACTGTGTAACAAAATTTCATTGATTACTGATTACACTGTGTAACAAAATTACATTGATTACTGATTACACTGTGTAACAAAATTTCATTGATTACTGATTACACTGTGTAACAAAATTACATTGATTACTGATTACACTGTGTAACAAAATTACATTGATCACTGATTACACAGTGTAACAAAATTTCATTGATTACTGATTACACTGTGTATAATAAAATTACATTGATCACTGATTACACAGTGTAACAAAATTACATTGATTACTTATTACACTGTGTAACAAATTTTCGCTTTTTCTTGTTCCTGGACAGAAAGTGTTATTTCCCATTTGCTTATGTCTATGGAAGTGAATGGAAAAGGCCTATTTTTCTCTTCAAACTTTACTTTTGTGACCTGGGAATGTATAACAAAAACATGATGGGAGACTATATTTGAGGGATGATACGTGAAAGTGATTTACATTACACTCGCAAATCTCGGAAAATCTACTCACTTCTAAACATTTTTGTAAAATTTTAGTATAAATACATGCAAATCTTGATTCATATGTTGTTTTATTCAGACGTTACGTAAATGAAAATGTACAAATTTGCCCCTTTTTACATGGAAAATAGATTAATTTCTAAATTTCATTATTCGGGTCAGAAAAGCAAAGTTTGAAGGGAATAATGGTCATTTTCTGTACTTTTACAACATAAGGAATTAAGAAATAACACATAGTATCAGGAACAAAATTTGTGTAACATAGTGTTATGCTTACTGGAAATGTAAATAACACTTATCATTGGTTATTATCTTAAAATGTTTATTTGAAACTTAAATGTATTGCTTCACTTTCTTGTATCAGTTTGTAATGAACCTGTTTATTCACCCTTTAACGTGTGTATGTGATATTTGTTCGTAATGGAACTGTTTATTTCAAGCAACAGCTCAGACTGTAACGTTATATCTGATACTTGTTTGTCTTGGAAATGTTAATTCATTTGTGTATCGTATATTAGTTTATCACGAATATGTTCAATGAAATACCCAGTAGTTCATAGTGTAACGCGAAAATCCAATAACAATTTGCCTTGGAACTGTTAATTCACCAGAATGTCTATATAATAATAATTCACTCAATAATGTGTGCGTCTGATATTCGTTTATCACTAACATATTTTTCCAACACTCAACAGAATATCTGGTACCAGTTTGTCTTGGAACTGTTAATTCATCAGATAATAATTCGTTTTACAACGTGTGAATCTCATGTTAGTTTATCACAGACCTGTTTATCCAGTACTTAGTAGTTCACGCTGTAACACGAATATCTGATACTATTTTACCTTCGAACTACTTACGTAGTACATATGTCCCCTTTGTAACATGTCTCACTAATATTACTTTGTCTTAAACCTGTTTAGAAAGCTACAGGTGTCCATCAATTCTATTTATTTAGTAGAACAACTGTCTTGAATCTATTTACGTTATTAAAAGACGTGTCCTGATTTTTTTTATAAAACATAATACTCACTCATTGGTGTAACGTTGTATTTAACCTGAGATTGTGTTGAATCTGTTTACACTGTTAAAAGACGCGTCTGGAATATGTTTATCCGGTAACAGATGGGTTTTGAAGCTGTGTCGTTGTGTTTTGCTATAGCAACATATGGTTGTGGTAGCAAAAGAAATCATGACAAGCTTACTGGCACTGGATGCACTTCATGGAGCCAAGATTCGTCTCATCAGGCATGTCTGAAAGTCACCACCACTCTGAGGCTGTACGGCGCACGCGTTCAAAAGGTCCCACCTAAATCATTCTTAAGAGCTACGATTGGCTAAATGACAGAAAGGCGTGGAAGCTCAACTCGCGCCTCAGGGCGGGAAAGAGTATGTCTGATATCTTCGCATGGCTGGTCGGCTAATACAGTCAGCTTGTAGGTTGGACTGGTATTTATCGTGTCTTATATGAGAGTGTGGACGTAGCAAGTGCGTGCAGAAGGACATAGGGTTGATCCAGATACTAGTGGGGACAACAACAGTGACCTCGAGAGTTCTGACGACTAGAGAGACACTTGGCGGTCTTGAGTGGCTCTTCACACTGTAGCGAGTGTATTGAGTTACGTAAATTGTCTGTTAGGCCTAAAAAGGGGTCTTAGTGCGTATTTCACCACGTAGAAGCCAAGGACACGGGATGCCCGTGATAAGTCCAGGAAAATACGAACCACCGGCCCCGTCGCTGTGCGCAGGCTGTGGCGGGAAGATCGCGGACCGCTACTATCTACTGGCCGTAGACCGACAATGGCACGTGCGTTGTCTCAAGTGTTGTGAATGTAAACTCGCCCTGGACTCGGAACTAACGTGTTTCTCCCGAGATGGAAATATCTACTGTAAGGAAGACTACTACAGGTGGGTTTTCAACATAATCTTTTTGTCGTTAATTTCTGTGTTAGGTGGAATCATGGTATGAATTCGGTAATAATTTCAGACAGTGAAGTAAACAGCTTACGTTTAGGCCTAGTGTAAAGGAGCGACAGTTGACCCATCTCAGATCGAGTAGTAACTCTAGGCTGAAAGGTTAGTTAGGAATATTAAAAAAAAAAAAATCTTTCATGGTAAAAGTTACCTCTTCATACATGTGTGTGTATTAGAAACATTATAACTTATTAAACAGGCGAGTATGTATGAGAAATACTTTCCCATATGCCACTGTTGTAGCAACTGAGTATATTTCACGAACATAAACACGGTTTATACTGTTTTAAACACGAGAACATGTATTAGAAACGTTCACACAGTCGCCAGTGTTTTAAATCTTTGAGTGTTTATTGGAAAATTCACTCATATATTCCCGTTATAAAAGGCAATTATATAATTATTAGAAACGTTCACAGAAATGCTCCCATCATAAACAGGCGAGTATATAAATTAGAAACGTTCGCACTGACGCTACTGTTTTAAACAGATGAGTGTTTATCAGTAACGCTCACACAGGAACTTCTGTTTTAAACAGGCGAGTATATATCAGAAACATTCACACGGACTATACTGTTTGAAACAGAATAATCTATTTTAGAAACATTTACCCAAATACTATTCATCAGGAAGACTGTGAGATCGAATGATGTATAAAGCCTTCACTGTTTGGCCATTTTGTCAATTTTAAGATGTGAAAATGACATCCAGAGATTCGATACTTAATAAATGATTTGCAGTGTTAATTGGTTTAAAGAAAGCAGCAGTATTTGACCTGAATGAACCACAATTTCAGAGAAATTACGTGCTCGAACAGTTCGCATGATTCGGAGAAGTGACATCATGATTTGATGAGAATTAGTAGAACACCCAGTAGGAGTTGTTGACAACTTCCTATTTCAAATTGTTGATAATTTAATAACAACTGGACTAATGCATAAACATGTGATAACTAAATAATGAGTCATTTGCCACAGATTGAGACTCCAGGAAATCGGAGCTGGTTACTGTGATGTGTACAAATTCAATCTGGTGCACCATCCGGTCTATAGTAGATACAATAAAAAAAACACAAAAAACTGATGCAATGGACTTGTGGGGTCAGTGGCGTAAATATGCCTCTGAAATCCCCTGAAATTGTAGAGGGGGTATTTTTTGGAGTCTTGCCACTGCTCTAGGTTAAACACTGGGCAGGATTATGAAACATTCAATAGCATACCGTCACGTTACTGGCAAATCAGAAGGTTATTTGATCTGATGTACTACGACGAATAGATAACATAAAAATCTGATTAGGCCTAATAGCATCAGATATATAGAAATTATTCTAGCGATAGACACAGCATGTAAATCATTAAATTAAAGTCAACAGAGGGAGGCACTTCCAGGGCTATAAACAAAGAGAGCTGTTTACAGGCCTTTCTGTTTGTTCTACTTAGTGAGATCGAAACACCTCAATTGTATAATGTCTTTCTTAATTTTCTCCATAAAAAGAATGGCTCTTTTCCTCCTCAAACTGTCTCAGACCACAATAGATATGCAACATAGACAATGCAAGTATAATGACAATACGTTGCGCTTTGCATGGAATATTTTTTTCAGTGTTTGTTTGTTTTCGTGGAAGCCCAAGAAATGACGCTGGTCTGCGGACCGGTAATTGAGAAACACGGGCTTAGAGTTTCTGTATTATCCCATTCTAGTTTTATAGAGAGTCTATTATCTGTGACTTATCTTTATCTATCTAACAACTTTGATTAGAAATCTGGAAGTGGTTAACGTAATACAGATGGTTGGCATTCATATGTTGTATTGTCTATGGATTAAAATATCATACATGTATCCCCGTAAGAGGGCGATTAAACCCGTACCGTTCATACACTGTAATGGGGATTATGAAGAGTTAACTTGCTTGTTTTCACAGTATAAGATAACCGACTTATTTGATTACAATTTAACCAGTATTTGATTTGTTAAATTATGGAAATGATTTAATCTATACCTTAAAACGGGAGTTAAATATAACTGGTCCGGACATAAGGGGTCAGAATATTTTGGAAACTTATGCTTTTCAAACATAATTTTGAAATTTAAAATTTATCGGCGTATCATAACTTTAAAAACAAAGGTTGTGCATTATTTATGCGGATAACAAAATAAAACTCTTGTTATGCATTTGTTTTGACGTAGTAGAAAATTGGGTTTACACTCGTAACTGTATACTTTTCAATATATGTGTCAGTTATGTTTAGGAACTCTATAGGCAAATTAACGCCTTCCACTCGGAGAAACCACTTCGATTTTTATATCACAGATACATATATATGTACAGACAGTATAGCGGAAGACTGGATTTATTAATATTCATATTTCGTATGCATTTTTTAGTCTCTTACTTACGATGATTAATTACGCAGTTAATTATTTTGTTATTAGAGTTGTGTTCGTTTTTGGCCACTTTCATTGAGTCGTGCGTCCGTTGGGTCAGCGGCGGAGAGAGCGTAGAAAACACATTGGGTAGCTAGCTGGCTATACACCATATAGAATCAACAACGGTAAAACAGATCTAACACAAACTATACAGTCTTATTATTGTCTAGATTTTGTATAAATTACAACTGGCTTCCTCCTTAGAATGCTTTTAATAATCGAACGTTCCAAAAGCCACGATATTCCCCAGTGTATGAGTTTACTTCTAGTTGTTACTTCGGATTTTGTTTATTTCCTTAACTTAAGATTTATCAGTCTACACGTACTGAAATATAAAGTGCATGTTTCAATAACTGAACAAAAAGTTGATTTTTTATCTTTAAAATAACACTTTACACCGTAAGATTTGATCATTTATACGCAACACACGATCTATTTTAAAACGAGTAATATTGGAGTCTAAACACATCTAGTTTCGAACCGACGTCTTAACTCGGAACTGGTTAGGAAAGTTACTCTTTAGAATAAACTGAAAAGTGTCTGGTCAAAATTTGAGCTGTCCCCAAATTTAAATACGTTACGAGTTATCACAATTACGCGAATTTTCTGACATTGTTTTGTTCTCTCAGTCCACGAGTGGATGTGTTTATATGAACAGAAAAACGTTAGATATATTGTTTTGTTTTGTTTTCGGTAGGAATATTTTCATGACGTGTCTGGAACCACATCAGGTTAAAACGAAAAGTTTGTTAAATTACCACAACTGTGCTTAAAATTGTGCCAGTAATTTAAGTTTCTACAACTGTTCTTCGAGCTGTTAAATAAATAGAACTGTGTTAAATTTTCACAGCTGTGTATGCTTAGAACTGTTTCGGGATATAAACTTATTAAACTTTCTCAGCCGTGCTTAGAATTACTTTGTATTAAAAAGAGCAGTTTCTTTGAAATTCTATCCTGTATTTATAACTACTCCGAGTTTAAAGTATCGGTTATTAATTTTTTTTTAGAGCCGTGCTTACAACTAATTGTTTGAGATTAAGTTAGAAATTTGTTACATTTTCGTAACTTTGTATATATATATTTTTAGGAACTTGGATTGAAGACTCAGCTTTCAAATGTGTGCTGTTTAACTACTGATGTTATCTGTTTATAATTTTGATCATAGAATGTGTGGTATATACTTTAAAACTGATCTAACTGTTAAATCATGGACATATTATGATAATCATTTGAAATTTACGTTACGTACATATATTTTTTTCAAAATATTGCATCAGTTCCCAGTTAATTTCAACTCTAATATTAATATTCTGTGTAAAATAAGTTTATTCCAAGTTTGTTTCTTTTGTTATTACTTTCTCGTATAAAGAGACCAATAAGTGTCTTAATTCGAAAGAAACTGAATAAACAAACAAAACAAAAACAACTGCTGCTTAAAGTGCGTGTTTTTCTGCACGTGCACACTGTAAAAAGGAACACGCTTTAGGGGTATATGAATAGAGGTGAAGAAAAGGAAAAATGTTATTAATATAGAAAAGAAAAGCTTTGTCCCATATGACGAAGGATATCTGAAAGCTGTATAAAATACACACGTGCAAATTGATATGCACGTGCAAATTAAGTATGACGTTTCTTCTATTTATTTTATAACACAAGATTATAAAAGATTGTTTTACAGCAGATAATTGGCATGTACTAACCCTGACGAAGCTGCAGAGGTTAAACATTGGTTAAAATAAAAGGTTATTTTGTAATTATCTCGAATTAAAATGTTGTTGTTTCTTTTAACCCTTTTACTAAAATGTCTAAACCCCTCCAGTGTGCACCACAAATTTCGAAAATTACAACAATGCGTAACTAATCAAATGAAAAAGTAAACAAAACGCTGTTTTATTATTAAACAGGTTTGTTTGTTTTGAATTTCGCGCAAAGCTACAATGGGGCTATCTGCGCTAGCCGTTTCTAATTTAGCAGTGTAAGACTAGAGGGAAGGCAGCTAGTCATTATTACCCACCGCCAACTCTTGGGCTACTCTTTTACCATCGAATAGTAGGATTAACCGTCACATTATAACGCCCCCACGGCTGAAAAGGCGAGCATGTTTGTTGCAGCCGGGATTCGAACCCACGACCTTCGGATTACGAGTCGAACGCCTTAACACACTTGGCCATGCCTGGCCTTATTAAACAGGAAGGATACATTCATATATATATCTTTTATGTAAACCGCCTGTTCTTTGGAAAGATTTTGCACCAAAATCAGAATTACTACATAGATTTATCAGAAATAAGTCAATACCATGCCTGGCCTTATTAAACAGGAAGGATACATTCATATATATATCTTTTATATAAACCGCCTGTTCTTTGGAAAGATTTTGCACCAAAATCAGAATTATTACATAGATTTATCAGAAATAAATCAATATTTTGTTTTTGTTTTCCCTAAATGTTTAAAATAATCGTGATAGAAGTAATTAAAACTAAGGATTGATTTGGTGTGTTTTGTTAAATACTATAATAATTCTGTGTAATTAAAGACATGATAAAGAAATATGGAACTTACAAACAGTTTGTTTGTTGTTTAGATCCGTACAGCTTACAGATATACGAAACATGATTGTATCATTTTTTGTTATATTTTGTACATTAGTTTACTAAAACGTCACCAAATTAAGATAATTTTAATAATGTGATCATTCGTTGAGTTATGTAACAATAAGATGTAATTGTTCATCCGAGAAAAGATATCTGTTTCGATGATACTATTGATATTATATGATATTTTAACACACCAATGACACAGTGCATGACGATTAAAATAACATAAGAACACATCACTTCTTAGTCCGATCGTAAGGATAAGATGATACGTTAAATGTATGATAAGTAACAGAATTGTTAAGACTGATTCTTACTAAATAACAGAATTGTTAAGACTGATTCTTACTAAATAACAGAATTGTTAAGACTGATTCTTACTAAGTAACAGCATTGTTAACACTGATTCTTACTAAGTAACAGAATTGTTAAGACTGATTCTTACTAAGTAACAGAATTGTTAAGACTGATTCTCACTAAGTAACAGCATTGTTAAGACTGATTCTTACTAAATAACAGAATTGTTAAGACTGATTCTTACTAAGTAAAAGAATTGTTAAGACTGATTCTTACTAAGTAACAGCATTGTTAAGACTGATTCTTACTAAGTAACAGCATTGTTAAGACTGATTCTTACTAAGTAACAGCATACTAACACTGATTCTTACTAGGTAACAGCATTGTTCAGACTGATTCTTACTGATCAAATTTGAAGGTTCTTTTGTATATTTCTTTCTGAGGTTATTACGGTAAGAATCCGACGACTGTATAATTATTTAATATTTTAAATAGGTTTAAATAGGTTTTATATGTATGAGGCAGTCGATGTGAAAGAAACAGAACGTTGAAAGTATCTCTTCACAATTATGTTATGACTCAAACTGGTATGGGCAATATTCATAAGTTGTTGATGACAAAATAATAATATAAATAGCGCCTATAGACCACTACCCGATCTATCGTTTTCCAGCCAGTCTGAGAAGCCCTGGTATTTCGGCGAAAGGATTCGTCGGCACTGGAAATGGCAAATGTGGTTGACATGTTATGACAGATTCTTTGTAGCCTTCAATCGTTACGATCTTAGAATTTACACACGCGATATCGCATAGTTGATGCTTAGAGAAAGAGGTTTATTGTTTAAAAACGTATCACGCCGAGCACGTGTACGCAAATTGAATATCCTTAAGCAACGTGTTTACCAGGTGTTCCAGTTTCCAAACAACTAATATATCTCCTACCAAACCTTGATTATATCGCGATTTCTACGTGTCCTAAATATACGTGTAAAACAATCATTAAAATATACAGTTTATCTTAGAATACTGTGTTTGTAACTGTGATAAAGTTCGGAGTAAAACCTTATTGTGACATCAAAATACGAACAATCCCAGAAAACGTTTCGTTTCGTAGATCCTCCAATTTCGATCCATATTGGACTGTGGAAGTAATTTAATTGTGTTTGAAAAAACATGTATTTAAGAGTCGGCATCATTTTCAAACCTTTACTGTATAAAGTTATCTCTGTAGGCGAAATACACGACTCAACCATTAAATATTACTTTGTGTTAAACTGCAAGTTTTCGTTATGGAAAGGCCCGACATGACCAAGCGTGTTAAGGCGTTCGACTCCTAATCCGAGGGTCGCGGGTTCGAATCCCGGTCGCACCAAACATGCTCGCCCTTTCAGCCGTGGGGGCGTTATAATGGGACGGTCAATCCCACTATTCGTTGGTAAAAGAGTAGTCTAAGAGTTGGCGGTGGGTGGTGATGACTAGCTGCTCTTCCTCTAATCTTACACTGCTAAATTAGGGACGGCTAGCGCAGATAGCCCTTGAGTAGCTTTGCGCGAAATTCAAAAAACAAACGTTATGGAAAACATATTAAACTGGTGAATATGTGCCAATGAGCTACGTAACAATAACCATGAAAAGCTTTCGATATTTGTAAATCATATTTAGAATTAAATTACTTATAACTATTTATACTCGTTTATTACTGTTAATAAGAAACTAACTCACTCATTACTACTAAGAACTAACTCATTTCTTACTATTATTAATCCCCATGCACATCTGCTTCAATGCAGATAACTGGAACATACCAGATTCCCGCATTATTAAATATCAGACTATTGATTAGTGCATACTAATTTGTATAATTTTAGAGTTCGAATATAATAAGGTATTAATTGTTCTAAATTGTTGTTACAAACACTAATCTTTGTAGGACTATGTGATAGCTTGATAGACGAACATAACTTCACGTTTCAGACTTCGTGTGTGCTACACGCCTTGAGCCCACGGTCGGCCCGCGAGGCTCGTCGTCATCATGTGTGCGTATTGAACGAGCGGTAGCCACATAGTGTTTGTGTTAGAGTTGCGAACAAACATTGAATCATGACGTATTTAATTGTGGCAAATAAATAGAACCGACAACAACCACCAAAACTTCAATATGGTTCGGATCACGAATGTTTCTGATATAAATATGAGTTAGATAAATGGACGCTGACAAGTATGATACTGCTCACATTATGATAGCAGGTGAAGTCACGTTTTTATAAAGTTTGCGTGCAAAGCGGCACTTAATAAAGGTTAATTGACTGTCCATGAAAAGTAATACGGCACAGAAGTCTACCGTTTGGAACCAAGGTTAAACACACGCAGTGATCTCCTGTCACCTAACTGTTATGTTATCTTACACTTGACCGTTTTAGTTCCATACTGTGTACTTGTGAACGTCAAGTGCGACTTCTTTATCGTATAAGTGGGAACCTACACTAATAAAACAATACTTATTTTTAATGTTTTTATCACACACTAAAACTGGCAAGCGACGTATTTGTTTGTCTGCCAACATCTTAGTTAGGAATATTTTGACAGAAAATCCCAATAACTCCATGTATAACAAAATACAGTTGGAAGATAAAACTGCCAGTCACTGTCACCAATACCGATGTAGAAGTGATAGCTGGTGGTCTGGTAGGTAACTTTGTCAGTGACTGTCACCATTATATATAGAAGCGACATTTGTTGGTTTGGCAGGTAACCCTGGTGGTTGGGTAGGTAATCATGTAGTGATAGGAGAACGTGAGGGAGGATTCACTGCCTTTTTAAATACTAGTTCCTACGTGAAGCAGTAAGTGGCTGAGTTGTATGAACGTTGAAAACATGAGCAAATTATGTAACAACACAGACGGTCAATGAAATAAACGAGGGCCTTTAGAGTACTTCTGAGGTTTATATATGTAATAAGAGAGAGAATTGTAAACATTAAGTCTCTCCATTTAAATAGCGCATAGAGAACAATTCTATAAAAATAAATACCCTCCACCCCCCCAAAAAAAAAAAACAGAGAGAAATTTCTAGGAAAATATAAATAGTTGCCAAAAAGGACTTTCTCGCCGATAGCATGGTTATATATTGACTCAAAAGCTTTTCTAAGTTTAAAAGAGACACGCAAAACCAAATGGTTCTGGGAAAAGAGATTTGCTGTGAGCTATAGGCCTAACGCTTAATAGTGATTCTAATAAGTATGGATTGAATTTTATTGACAAATCGTAAGCTCTGTCGTTAAGCCAAAAACTTGAAAAGTTAGAGATTATAAGGTTAGCTACTCTAATACTTTATAATACAAAAAAAACCTTGAAAACCCACACAATATATTTCCATTGCTTAGACATAAAGTCGACGAGAGAAATTAATGTTGCGTCACTTAACGACAAAATCAAATGCAAAAGTCAGTAGATGTGTTGTAACGTAGTGGTACAGTATGAACTATACTACAAGTATTTTGATATAGTGTGAATTACAATACGCATGTTTGGACCTCATTACGACCTCAGTGTTTTGTATGCAGTTGAATCACGAATCAGGCCCGGCATGGTCAGGTGGTTAGGGCACTCAACTCATAATTTGAGGGTCGCAGGTTTGAATCCCCATCACACCAGACATGCTCGCCCTTTTAGCCGTGGGGTGTTATAATGTAACAATCAATCCCACTAGTAGTTGGTAAAAGAGTACCCCAAAAGTTGGCAGTGGTTGGTGATGACTAGTTGTTTTTCCTCTAGTCTTACACTGCAAAATTAGGGACGGCTAACGCGGATAGCCCTCGTGTAGCTTTGTGCGGAATACAAAAACAAACAAACACAAATCTTGCTATTTTAGACTGTTGTATCCGTCCGTAGTGTACTATGTACACGTGGTACTTAGTACCATGTGCTGTGAAAAAATATTTTCCAGCAAGTCAAAGACTACGAGTACTAAAACATGAGTTTTATACATACGGGTACAAAACTACATTTTGTGTTATGTATTTAAGTGTACACATAGGAAAAAAAGGTTTTCAAATAGTATATTTGATGTAGTACAATTAAACATGATAACGTGAGAATTTAAAAAAATAGAATGTTATTCTAAAAATACTGGAAGTTCGTCTAGATGAACTTCTAAAAAAAACCCTCCTGATTCGTTCTTTAATCTGTAATGATAGACACGGTAAATTAGTAACCACGTGATATTCCTAATATCAAAACAGAATATTACTGGTTCATCGCATGGTTTAACATAGTTACGGTTTTAATAGTACGGAATGATGCAGTTTGGACAAGTTAAAGATTATTCTTGTATGTTTCTATCGCAAACGTTAGATATATTTTCGTTCCCTATAGTTCGGGGCTAAGTTTCTGGATTTACAACACCAACAATCGAGGTTCGATATCCTTGTGGGTACAGCTCAAATAGCCCACTGAGTAGCTTTTGTGCTTACCAACAAACAAACAAATAGATATCATCTGATTTAACGTTCTGATTATGATATTTAGGTGTCATTTGATTTAAAGTTCTGTTCATGATATTTAGATGTCATTTGATTTAAAGTTCTGTTCATGATATTTAGATGTCATTTGATTTAAAGTTCTGTTCATGATATTTAGATGTCATTTGATTTAAAGTTCTGTTCATGATATTTAGATGTCATTTGATTTAAAGTTCTGTTAATGATATTTAGATGTCATTTGATTTAAAGTTCTGTTCATGATATTTAGATGTCATTTGATTTAAAGTTTTGTTCATGATATTTAGATGTCATTTGATTTATCGTTCTGTTCTTGATATTTAGATGTCATCTGATTTAACGTTCTGTTCATGATATTTAGATGTCATTTGATTTAACGTTCTGTTCATGATATTTAGATGTCATTTGATTCAACGTTTTGTTCATGATATTTAGATGTCATCTGATTTAACGTTCTCTTCATGATATTCAGATTGTTTACTGTCGTAATTAGATATCAGGTCAGTAATCACAAAGATACACGATATTAAAAAATGCCGTATACATTTTAAAACGTAAATAGCTTTCAAACTAACAAAGACGCAGGGATGAAGTAAAGTGTATGTTGGTGTACGTACCATCTAGTAAAAACTACGTCCTTATTACTCTACCTCAGGGCGCTAATGGAAAACCTTACTCCATTCTTCAAACACCTTGACAAGCACGTGTTCCGGTACTGCATTAGTTGTTTCTCTGGTAGGATCCTTTCGTTCAACAAGTAAAGCTGAACGTGGGGTCCTAACCATAGATCTGTTGTGTTTCTAGAAGTCCAGGTTTGATGAATGTGATAATTAATGTGACTTTCCGAGTGGAACGTTTGAACAAACACAGGGTACGAAACGAACCGGTGACTCATCTTGACAGAAGACATGTTACAATAACAAGATTGGTTTTCGACTATGGATAAAAAAAGGTATCCGGATATGAGAATCCAGTGATTGGTTTGAGAAGGAACAGAGATTCGGCCTTATACAATTTTTGTGGTGAAACAATCCAAGTATGAGAGTCCAGTGACTGCTTTGAGAAAGAAAAGAGATGGGGGGGAGAGGAAGGACAGTCGGCCTTATACAATTTTTGTGGTGAAACAATTCAAGTATGAGAGTCCAGTGACTGCTTTGAGAAAGAAAAGAGATGGGGGGAGAGGAAGGACAGTCGGCCTTATACAATTTTTGTGGTGAAACAATTCAAGTATGAGAGTCCAGTTACTGGTTTGAGAAGGAAAAGAGATGGGGGGAGAGGAAGGACAGTCGGCCTTATACAATTTTTGTGGTGAAACAATTCAAGTATGAGAGTCCAGTTACTGGTTTGAGAAGGAAAAGAGATGGGGGGAGAGGAAGGACAGTCGGCCTTATACAATTTTTGTGGTGAAACAATTCAAGTATGAGAGTCCAGTTACTGGTTTGAGAAGGAAAAGAGATGGGGGGAGAGGAAGGACAGTCGGCCTTATACAATTTTTGTGGTGAAACAATTCAAGTATGAGAGTCCAGTGACTGCTTTGAGAAGGAAAAGAGATGGGGGGGTACCATCGGCTTTTGTGGTGAAACGTTACGCGGAACTTTGATTTTTAACGTACATACCTTTGAGAGATCTTTTGATTCTAATTTCCCAAAATCTGAGACTTCGGCTGATATACGAAACGCTGTTTCATTGGATAGAGAAACGTAGCTCAGAAATATATTATTATGAGGCTTCAGTCTAGAAACTGTTCACCTTATAAGAATAACTTCGTAGTTCTCTTGAAGTAGCCATAAGTCCATTTGAAAGATTAGGTATGTTTTTAATATCTTAAATGCTGTAACCTTTGGCATGTCAAGTTCACCCGTAACCATCCTCACTGATTTCCCCAGCTATGCCGAAAGGTCTCAGTTACGATAGGTGACAGCATCCTTTGCTGAGACGTCCAGTGGTTTACTTAAAACACACAGATTCTGAGTCCTGGAACCGCTTGTGCCGTCGTATAATTCAGGGGTCGGGTGGTATCCCTCTGTGATACACTTGAGGAATTAGTGTAGCATAAGAGCATAGGCTATTCCAAAAGTACCGTAGAACGTGCCACGTTTTCTATAGGACAGTTACCTCTTATTTTAACACAACCTACTGACAAAATGTTGAACCTTGGTTTAAGCCAAAGTGTTGGTATTGCTGTACCAGTATGTGCTTTCAGCTTGTGTTTATTGTTCGCACTTTAAAAGTTTTTTACTTTTTACGTCATTTTTAGACACCAGAACGTTGTCAGAACATGAACTCTCCCAAACTGGTCAGACAGACAAGTAGGTATCAAACCAGTGTAGCTAACAAAGGAAATTGACCGTGGAACCAATACACTTTAAACACAGGCCTTAAACGAATACATGTTTATTTTTATTAATTACCTCGTCATTCTCCGCCATATTTATTAATTCGCAACCCTTCTGTCCATCTCGAATAAAACTTTCACGCATCTTTCAGGTGTACGTGATCAGAATCTGAATAGTCTTGTTTATTTCAGTCTCACATGAGTGGAGTTTGTACATAAAAAATGCACGAACGTCTTGCGCTAGTGTCAAGCAGTATTTCACAAATTATGGAGAACATTTTATTTTACATAAACATTTAAGTAGCTCGACAGTTTTTAGATATAAATATACACAAGGCATACATCTACCAAAATAAAGTGATGATATAATTGGACAGGATCTCCAAAGCATTAGAATGTTCGTTCTAACATTTGTCAGCAAAATATTATTTATATAAAAACATCTCTGATTTAATGTTGAGAGGTTGGGAAAGGCTTTCGTCCGCGTACAGTGAGCTGAAGTGGCTAACATAGGAATATTTCATATTTATGTGTATGGAAACAAGGCACATCTAATTGAAACACGGAATTTTGAAAGACGTGTTATTTCCAGCTATTATCACAAACTTTCATATTCATGCTGGATTCGTTTTTCACAATATTTCACAAGCTTTCCATTACAGTACCCTCCGCTCTTTCTTGCTCTCTGTGGCACCATTATATAGCATTTGAACTAAGTAGATTTTTCTTTGGAAACGAGTTTCGTGTGTTTTACAAACACTGGCTAATTTTTACACCTCATCAGGGTACCATCCGCGATGCGCTTCTGTCATATTTTGACTCACAAATGAACGATTTTCCAGTTCTGACCAGTTAACGAGAATTTTGAGCAGTTTCTATACCAGTTAAGTGTAACATTAAGGATAATTCTGAGTCAATTTCTATACCAGTTAACTATAACACTAAGGATAATTTTGAGTCAATTTCTATACCAGTTAACTATAACACTAAGGATAATTTTGAGTCAATTTCTATACCAGTTAAGTATAACATTAAGGATAACTTTGAGTCAATTTCAATACCAGTTAAGTATAACATTAAGGATACCTTTGAGTCAATTTCTTTCTATATCAGTTAAGTATAGCATTAAGGATAACGTTGAGTCAATTTCTATACCAGTTAAGTATAACATTAAGGATAACTTTGAGTCAATTTCAATACCAATTAACTATAACACTAAGGATACCTTTGAGTCAATTTCTTTCTATATCAGTTAAGTATAGCATTAAGGATAACGTTGAGTCAATTTCTATACCAGTTAAGTATAACATTAAGGATAACTTTGAGTCAATTTCAATACCAATTAACTATAACACTAAGGATACCTTTGAGTCAATTTCTTTCTATACCAGTTAAGTATAACATTAAGGATAACTTTGAGTCAATTTCAATACCAGTTAATTATAACACTAAGGATACCTTTGTGTCAATTTCTATACCAGTTAAGTATAACATTAAGGATAACTTTGAGTCAATTTCAATACCAATTAACTATAACACTAAGGATACCTTTGAGTCAATTTCTTTCTATATCAGTTAAGTATAGCATTAAGGATAACGTTGAGTCAATTTCTATACCAGTTAAGTGTAACATTAAGGATAACTCTGAGTCAATTTCTATACCAGTTAAGTATGACACTAAGGATACCTTTGAATCAATTTCAATACCAGTTAACTATAACACTAAGGATACTTTTAAGTCACTTTCTACACCAGTTACATCTAAAAGTTAACATTATCAGTAAATATTGAGATGATTTTTGCATCGTTTTTTTATCACAGTATTAATTTGTCGCAACACAAAACACTGTCTAGGTTCTGTACATCAGTATCATTCTAATCACGTTCTATTAGGCAGGCGTAACTAATTGGTTTGCAACAGGAAATATCCATCTCTCTATCACTTAGACGTATGGCACACCACCTCTTGGCGTATGTTTTCCATGGATTCGTGAAATTAATAGACATTTGCTTTCGAACAGCATCCCATGAAGAAAATACAGTGCTTATCAAAAAACGTATGCTCTCTCTCTCTCTGTCTTTTCAAAAGCACAGTCTACGAATGCCATCAATTCTTCCGTTTCTAAAGACATTCATGTTTGTTTTACCGATTTATACGATGGTCTGGTCAATGAGATCTCTGTAAATGGATTGTTAGTGATCGGCAGTGAAAATGTAGTCTCAGTTTATGAGGTCATTAAGTGTTGAATTTGGTCCTGTATCACAAGCGAGTGATTCTGCTTTATTACATACAACATCGCGAGGAGTTTTATTCTAATTTTCGTTAATCTTACTCTTACGAAAGTATTGTATAGAACGTCGTAATAATCACAAAGTTAAACCACGTCCGGCATAGTCTTTTATTACATACAACTTTTTTGATGGTTGTAATGAAATTGAGTCAAACACGTTTAAGTTACAGAGACACGAAACGTGCAACATTTCTTTCATCATAACAGTTATTGTGTTTAGTCAGCCGTTTTTTCATGTCTTATTGTAAAGTCCGTAATAACAAAAACGTACACTATATTAATATTATATTTCGTTTAGTAATTTCACGGCAATGAGATAAGACAGAATTAGGGCTTTTGTCTTTGATCGATGTAAAGATAGAATAAGGCCTAAACGTTTATCGGTTTACGTGCTTGTTTTTGATAAATTCCATTTATCATAAAATAAGTAATAGTTATCAAGGTCTTTTCCTATACAGACTATATTTATTGTAACTTTTGGACCTGTCTTCAATATCATTTCCAGAAATTTAAACATTTTTGGTGAACACAATGTTGCCTGTACACTGGCCTACTTTAAAGCGTTGTTTAAAACACGGTAAGATTTATTAAATAAGGACATATATGAGAACTAGAATTAGTTTATTAGCCAGGCAGAAAGACATTCAAGTTTCGACATAGAAAAACTAAAGTGCATCGGTTCTAACAAATGTATATGATTTACTGAAATGTAACATGTTTTACCTATTGCACGTGGCTTTATTATGCTTCCTTTATCTGCATATTAATAGTGCTTATTTAATAAGCTACATAACACTCTTTCATAATTCAGTTATCTTTGTTCTTTTTTATGAGTAGTTTAATAATACTAGGCATGTATATTCAGCAAAGAAAACACGATTAACTCAACAATATTTATCTGTGGTATACTAAAATAAAATATGAATATTCAGCAAAGAAAACACGATTAACTCAACAATATTTATCTGTTGTAGACTAAAATAAAATATGTATATTCTGCAAAGAAACACGATTAACTCAACAATATTTATCTGTGGTATACTAAAATAAAATATGAATATTCAGCAAAGAAAACACGATTAACTCAACAATATTTATCTGTGGTATACTAAAATAAAATATGTATATTCAGCAAAGAAAACACGATTAACTCAACAATATTTATCTGTGGTATACTAAAATAAAATATGAATATTCAGCAAAGAAAACAAGATTAACTCAACGATATTTATCTGTGGTATGCTAAAATAAAATATGTATATTCTTCAAAAAAACACGATTAACTCAACAATATTTATCTGTGGTATACTAAAATAAAATACCAATATTCTGCAAAGAAACACGATTAACTCAACAATATTTATCTGTGGTATACTAAAATAAAATATGTATATTCTGCAAAGAAACACGATTAACTCAACAATATTTATCTGTGGTATACTAAAATAAAATATGTATATTCTGCAAAGAAACACGATTAACTCAACAATATTTATCTGTGGTATACTAAAATAAAATATGTATATTCTGCAAAGAAACACGATTAACTCAACAATATTTATCTGTGGTATACTAAAATAAAATATGAATATTCTGCAAAGAAACACGATTAACTCAACAATATTTGTTTGTAACATGTTATCTTTGGGGAAGAGGGTTGTTTGGGACGTGTATTACCGAAATTAAATTGTTTTACCTCGCGTTTTATGTCACATGACTTAAAAATATAACGTAAATTCTAATAAGCGTTACTTCAGAAAGAAGTTATTATACATTAAAATAATGTAAGTATCTCATAAGTAGTGTCTATTTTTTGTTCTTAATTTCTGGTGGTTGTAGATTTACTAGATCTATCTTAATAAACATTATACATATATATACTAAGCCTATCAGGGTTTTCTTCCTGTACAAAGAGCTCAAGCAAGTGATGTAGCTTACCAGACGCTAGGTTTTAAGATAAAACTTATTTACCACGGGGAAGAAAACCCAAAGTTTCCACTAGAAACAAGGCGCTTATAGAAGCCTGCATCCTGTCACAGACAACAATCCATACTACGGACGACGTCGTGACATAAAGTCTGCATCACTTCAGCCGCCAATAGTAGAGGCCTACACCGCAGAACGAGTGCTCCGACGATCTGGTGTCGATAACACACTGTGTAACAAGGGGCACTTTGTTCGCTCAGGTTGCTTTACTTGGTGAAGCAGTATTCCAGTTCTTACCCAACTAACTGTATAAAACCTATTACCAGATATTCTGTATTTACTAGTATCCAAAGAAACATTTATAGTCTCTGTTTCTGGAACGATGGTGACTTTTTTAACATGTTAAAGACGTACATCACGTGTGATAAATATTAACAGTGTATTCAAAAATATTTAACTGTCTTTTTAGCTTAGTAACAAGATATTTTAATGTTTTACAATAATCGTAGATGCATTTAGATTATGCGTGTTTGTCGGTTGGTATTTTCAGTTAAAATGCGGCCTGCTCACAAAGAATTATCTGAGTTAGCCGTCATTAGTTTAAAACTAATAGACTAAATAGGAGACAGCATTATACACTGTTAATTTTTTGGCTGTTCTTTACCAATGAACAGTGGAATTGTCCCTTATTTATGACACCTCCACGGCTGAAAGAACGAATATGTTCGGTGTGATCTGCAGATTGCGAGCAGAGTGCCCCAACCGCCAGGACATGACCTGCCTTATAAATGCTTAAGTTGAAAACAAAGTAATTTAATTTCTGACCGAGTTGCGTAAGTGATTCTGTAATCTTTTGAACATTTACAAATACTACAGTAAATTATTACCCCGTAAAATATTAAAGATACATCGCTGAATCACAACAATGTTATGGGTCTAGAGGTGTACGCAACCGACAGGAGCATGTTCACAATTAATTCTACAAGTTTGTTCAACTGACGATAAAGATTGTCTTTATGTTCAGTGTTATACAACTAAGACTATAATGCTAAATTTACTTTCGCAAGGTCCTCGAAGATGTTCTGTTTCTAGAGCAAATAACACTAAAGTTAAGATTTATAAATATTTTTATTTTTTGCTTCTGAAGTTTACAAGTTATACTGTGTTACAGAGTGAGTAATTCTTCACGTGATTTATGGCATGCACACTTTTTACTGACGTCAAGACAGTACAAACTGCAACTTTAAACGTCTTTTGTGTGACATCATTGTAATGTCTACTGACTGACCGACAGACAACACACTACTGTATAGATATGTGAGTAGTTAGAACAGATGTCCCCTCAAGGCGGTCTTCGGTCCCCCTTTCGGGGAAATAATCTTCAAATGCTGATTTTGTGCTTTTTTTTGTAAAATAAAATAATTTACCTCATCATCCTTAGGAGTCCAAAACAGTGATCACTGGTGGTGGGAGGCACAATCATCTATTTCATGTTCCTTTGGTTTCCGTTGTCAAGAGCAAATAATTTCATCCAAAAAGGCATGCACAGAAGACGGAACCGGGAGGACCACGGGGGTACACTCCCCTCACGTTTTTGCACAGTAGTTGAGTGTTCTACCCCCCTCAGAAAATAAATCTAGAGCATTTAGAAACTATAAAAAGTCAGTAAAACATTTGTAGATACCAACATTCATACTGGCTCTATTTAAGTTGACATTTCTTTGGGAAAAAAAAATCAGTAACAACTGTGAAAAATGCCCCTTGAGGGGTTGTGATCCTCCAAAGTGCTTCCGCTACCTGTGGCGATCTGCATACAATCTTTAAAAAATACATATATAATTCAAAAGTACAGAATGAATGTGTATTTTGGTTACAGGGTAAATCGAAATATTTAGTTATTTTTCCCCCTCTTGCACCAATTTTTTACAGGATACCAAAGGTTTTAGTGTTGCTTATATGTTCTTAATTTTTGAACACAAGATAGTCAAATATATATATTCTCTACTTACGCCTTGTTGATTCACGTCTGGTATGAAAGCGATGTTAAACGTAAGATTGCATTCGACAGGTGAACCACAACTGCGCATGTTCAAAAGGAACAGTGCACAGAGAAAGCTAAATATTTCTATTATACTGAAAAATTTGTGGAACATGAAAATGAAAAGCTCTAGTCCAGAATGTTTGTTCGTTTTGAATTTCGCGCAAAGCTACACGATGGCTATCTGCGCTAGCAGTCTAACTATTTAGCAGTAAAATACTATAGAGAGAAGGCAGCTAGTCATCACCACCCACCGCTAACCTTTGAGCTACTCTTTTACCAACGAATAGTGAAATTAATTGTCACATTATAAAGACCTCACAGCTGAAAGGGCGAGCATATTTGGGGTGACAGGGATTCGAATCCGCGACCCTTAGATGACGAATCGAGTATCCTAACCACCTGACTAGTCCAGAGAGCTTTCTCTACTTGTTCAGTGAATTTTGCGATATCGTTCAGGTGTTGTTGTTTGCTCTTAAACACAAACTTACAGAGAGCGCTATCTTTGCTCTGCTCACCACGTGTATCGAAACCCGGTTTCTAACAGTCTAAGTCCGCATACATATTGTTCAATATTTTCCAAATTTTCTAAATTACGGTGTGTGATTTAGGTCGACAAAATATTTTTTTTTTAACAGTAGGTAAGTTCACAGACTTACATAGCTAACATCTGTGGTTCAATTTCCCAGTGGATAAAGAACATTGTGCACCCCTGGTGACTTAGCAGTAAGTCTTGTAAAGCAGTAAAGTTAATAAAAAAACAACACATCTTCACCATGCAATTCCAACAAGACCAACTTTGATACCAAAAAAATCGTGAAAGACAGAAAAATCGAAAGCTCTACACCACTGCTTAGGACTTGCAAAAGAAGTGTCTGTGTGCCAGATCCCATGTAAGGTGATTGATACACTCATGAACAACTCATGACCCAAATTATGACTTCCTTGCTGAAAAATTAAGCAAAAGGCAAAAATTCCAAAAATTGTCTATATTTCTGTTTGGGACCTGAAACAAAATATCACTGTAGTAAATACTATGTAAATTGAACGAAATAAGGCAGGGCAATTTGTCAAAAAAACACACTTAAAATTATGTTGTGTTTCGCTGTTTTTTGAGGCATCTTGACCCTTTTATAATTACTAAAATAGTCATGTTTATTATTTTTGTTTATTAATGCATGGGACCTCCATAAGTACTTTTGTACCAAATGTCTTGTAGATATGTGAAAACATAGTTGAATAATTTCTTAAATACCCTCAAGTTATGTTTTTCTTATGAGCTCTCACTCACATAAAAAAAGATTCTCAAAATGAACAAATAAAACTTTTTTGAGTTTCAATTCATTGGCTGCATTTATATTTTTTTCACTTTTCATCTTGATTGCTGTAAATATAACCGCATAGGTGTGAATGTGTTGTTTTTTTATAGCAAGACCCCATCAGGCTAGCTGCTGAGTCCACCGAGGGGAATCGAATCCCTGATTTTAGCGTTGTAGATCCGAAGATTTACCGCTGTATTAGCAGAGGACTAATCGTACAGGAGCCCAACATGTACATTTTTTTAGTTTTTTGATTTTTGACCTCGTAAAATTCTTTCAAAGGCCTAAACCAAAAACAAAAGTTATGAGTGTATTGGCCCTACTAAGTGTCAGATCAATCCACCATAAAATGAAGGAGTGGTGGACGAATGGAAAGGTTTTTGGAAGAAAAAGAAAGTAAAACGGCATGTCTCTCTGCGAAAACGTAAAAATCAGGTCTTGATACGCGTGGTGGATACAGAACAGATAGGTTATTGTATAGCTTTGTGCTTAATAACAAATTAACAAATTCTTTTCATATATACATCTACGCGATCATGTACATAAGGTAGAATTATAAATATATTACTCTCGTTAAACAAAGTGTAATGTTGACTTTGGTGGTATGTACTGTAAACTGTGTTCTTCACTGAAGTGTTAGGGTTATGTGTACTGTAAACTGTGTTCTTCACTGAAGTGTTACGGTTATGTGTACTGTAAACTGTGTTCTTCACTGAAGTATTAGGGTTATGTGTACTGTAAACTGTGTTCTTCACTGAAGTGTTAGGGTTATGTGTACTGTAAACTGTGTTCTTCACTGAAGTGTTAGGGTTATGTGTACTGTAAATTGTGTTCTTCACTGAAGTATTAGGGTTACATGTACTGTAAATTGTGTTCTTCACTGAAGTATTAGGGTTATGTGTACTGTAAATTGTGTTCTTCACTGAAGTATTAGGGTTATGTGTACTGTAAACTGTGTTCTTCACTGAAGTATTAGGGTTATGTGTACTGTAAACTGTGTTCTTCACTGAAGTGTTACGGTTATGTGTACTGTAAACTGTGTTCTTCACTGAAGTGTTACGGTTATGTGTACTGTAAACTGTGTTCTTCACTGAAGTGTTAGGGTTATGTGTACTGTAAACTGTGTTCTTCACTGAAGTATTAGGGTTACATGCACTGTAAACTGTGTTCTTCACTGAAGTATTAGGGTTATGTGTACTGTAAATTGTGTTTATCACTGAAGTATTAGGGTTATGTGCACTGTAAATAGTGCTCTTTATTGAAGTATTAGGGTTATGTGCACTGTAAACAGTGCTCTTTATTGAAGTATTAGGGTTACATGTACTGTAAACTGTGTTCTTCACTGAAGTATTAGGGTTATGTGCACTGTAAACAGTGCTCTTTATTGAAGTATTAGGGTTACATGTACTGTAAACTGTGTTCTTCACTGAAGTATTAGGGTTACATGTACTGTAAACTGTGTTCTTTATTGAAGTATTAGGGTTACGCGTACTGTAAACTGTGCTCTGGAAAGTACATTTTCACAAATGTCCTGAAAACAGTTGCTTACGAATACATTTACACTTACCATAACTGGATTATATATGGCACATATATTATGACTGTGCATATTGTCTAAAATAATATGCTCATTAGCATATCTTAAACATGTTAATATCGTATTTAGTGGCACATCAGATTCCAGAAGGTTATTATAAGGGTTAATGAAACTTTATAAAAACGACGATCAGGTTCTTTGTTGTCATTGAAATTACTCCCTCTACCGTTGGTCTCGCTCAGTATGGCAACAATTATTCATGCATAATTCTCAAAACCAAAACTTATATCAATAGAATTTATAAGTGAAAGCAAAGACGAATATGCAATTATACTTTAGCCACGTTACATTTGTTATAACCAGTGCCGAAGAGGCCTTTCGCCAACATCTGAGATCACAGTCTCGGCTGAGATACGATAGATACTGCAGTGTTGAAGATGGTATTTATAATATCAGTTTCATACACAACAACTGGTATGAAGTGTATTATCGTAAGAACGTATACTTATAATAAATGTTTCCGTTTAAGCAATTTAAGTTCACAATTACGGCAAGGGTTGATAACCCTTTTAATGGCCAAGCACGGCCAAGGGGTAAGGACACTCGACTCGTTAATTTCAGGGTCGCGGGTTCAAATTATCGTCGCACCAAACATCCTTACCTTTTCAGTCGTATGGGTGTTATAATGTTTCAGTCAATCCCACTATTCGTTGATAAAAGAGTAGCCCAAGAGTTGTCAGTGGGCGGTGGTGACTAGCTGCCTTCCCTCTAGCCTTCCACTGCTAAATTAGGATCGGTTAGCGCAGATAGCCCTCGTGCGCGAAATTCAAAACCAAACAATCATTTATTTTAGTTTTAAGAAGGGTTGACAACGCAACGCTATTCAATTTTTTAACTTTAACAATAATTATTTATTTTAACTTTTATTTGAATTAAATCTACTATCATCCATTTCTGTTGCTGGAGCGATTTAAGCAGTCATAGGGTCGACGGATGAAAATTACGTTAATAATTGTGAGAACTTATGAGTGAAGGCAAATAAGAAAAAAGTAACAATATCTCAACTACACTACATCCACCACAGTAAGACTCTTCTATAAACAACAGTGGTCAATTGTAGACTATAAATCTCAACAAACATTCCGCAGACCTTCCACTGTGTATGACTTTTGCAGAGTAATGACAAAGAAGTTCATTAGAGCTGCATCAGGAGATCCATGGGAGTTGCATCAGGGACTTTGACATATATGTGGTAAAATGAGATTACTATAACGCCAGTCTCTTTAGACACTACTCTCATGAAAAGGAACCATTGATTTTGAGGTGTTGTTGTGAGTTTGTTAATTTGTGGCATGTCACGCTTCGTCAGTTTCAAATCCTCGTTAACTGCACCATGAAATATGGTCGATTTCATTGCAAAGAGGTTTTAGTTCCGAAAGTTTTCTTTACTAATTATGGTTTTTCACTTTGTGGAGTCTCCGGATTGGCTTGGGGCGTGGTTTTCCATCATCCTCGCAGTTCTAAACGCTCTAATGTGCGAGTTTTTCCGTTTAAAAGAAGAACATTCAAATGTTCTTTTATTTTTTTACACCATTATTTGTTCTTAATCATTTTACAGTTTCTGCACAACTGCTGAGATTTTCTTCTTTCATAAACCTATCTGGAACCATATTGGCCCGGCATGGCCAGGCGGTTAAGGCACTCGACTCGTAATCCGAAGATCGCGGGTTTGACCAAACATGCTCGCCCTTTCAGCCGTGGGGGCGTTATAATGTGATAGTCAATCCCACTATTCGTTGGCAACATGGTAGCTCAAGAGTTGGCGGTGGATGGTGATGACTAGCTGCTTTTCCTCTAGTCTTACACTGCTAAATTAGGGACAGCTAGCGCAGATAGCCCTCGAGTAGCTTGGCGCAAAATTCAAAACAAACCTGGAACCATAGTGCTTTCTAATGACTAGGACCAGTTGTGATTTAGATGTGGACTGAAAAACGTCGCTCATGTAGTGACTAGCAACTTCATTAGCGTCCGTATATCGTTTCTCTAAAATGAAATTACCCATCTGTACCTAAAATAACATTCGAAAATGTAGCTTCAGTTTTGATGCACAAGCTCAAATTGATATAACCGTATCAATAAAGATACCCAAGATGTCCATTTTTTAATGATAAAACCATTTCACAACAATTTCTTACACAGAAACCTGTACTAATTTCAAACAAAATGAAACACGACATATGTATATTAATAACATACGTCTTGATATTAATTTCGTGTATTTAATTCACTCAAGAACTATTCAGATATGGTGATATTAAATATTATTTTTCTAACTTTTCTGGTTAATAATCGAGAAATTGTCCGTAAAATGTGTGTTGTCCTGGTGTATATTATGGTAGTGTTTGGCTGGATGTACTGAGTTACTTTATAACACTCGCATACGTCAGCATGAAAGATTGTTTCCTATTGGTTGAACAACAAGTAGTTATTAGTACATGTACTTCAAAATTATTAAATAAATATTAAATAATTATCCTGGTACTAAATTCAGCTGATAACAGAATACGACTATAGGGACGTTCATTGCTAAAAGGTGACACATTTCCAAGAATGTAAGTTATAGAGGTATATCCAGAACTACACAGGCTGTTTGTCTTGAAGGAAAAGTACCAAACATGTAGAAGGCGTTAAAGATAGACGATGGGAAAAACGAAGTTCTTTAGAACTAAAATATATATAGATATATATATATGTATTCTGGTCATTTCTTCGGTAAACTAATATTGTCTGTATGGAGACGTTTGAAAACATCATTTTTTTCTAGTTTAAACATATCTGAAAGCTAAGTAAAAACTTATATACCACGTAACCAGTTGAAGAACAAATTTTAAAGATAAACGTTGAGTGTGTGTGTGTGTTTTCTTATAGCAAAGCCACCTCAGGTTATCTGTTAAGTCTACCGAGGGGATAAACGTTGACGAACCACGCTTAGTTTTACTGTATAGACGTGTGTGTGCTTTCTTATAGCAAAGCCACATCGGGCTATCTGTTGAGTCCACCGAGGGGAATCGAACCCCTGATTTTAGCATAGTAAATCCGTAGACTTCATTTATTTTATAAGTTCTAAGATGCTAAATTATCAGTTTTGTAAAACTTGTTAAAGTAACAGAAAATATAGATTCATACGCGTATTTCTCTTGATTGAAAATGTGCATAATGATTTAGGCGCTACTAATAACTTATACATATAACACATTTGTTAAAATATCAATGCAAATCTTTCTTACGCTTTTTTTAAGCAAGGTAATGCCAATTTAACAGTCGCTAACTTATTGTATTTTATTGTTCATTTCAATAAAGGGTTGTTACGAACCAGAACTTAAGGTTTCCCGTGATCCTCGAGCCACCTGTAATGGCAACCTGTGAAATTGTATAAATGTTACCACGTCCTTCATTAAATCAGAATATTTTCAATACGATCAGATACTACGATGAGGCTTGTTTGGAACTCATTAAAAAAAAAACAAACAGCCATAGACGTCTATGAACTTCACTGATAAATTTAAAGAAAAAATATATTATTTACGAACGTCATTGAGAGTAAAGGAAAACTTAATTTACTCATGCGCAGTGACTGGTGTACAATGTGATGATAAGACTGTAAAGTTAAGTGTTTTTCTTAGTATCAAATAAGTAGTTCATCACGTTCTTACCTTGGTGCACGGTTGTAGGTAAGTATATTTTCTGAAATATTGTATACACACGGATCTGTACGCCACACTTCACGCAGGTTTCATCGCGCACTTCACTCGAGTGCGCGTCAATGCCGACACGTTTACTTCTGAAGTGTTGTATACCACTCTGACTTTTAGCCACATTTAACACCAGTGATAACACCCAAACGTTACAGAAATGTTGAAGCCTTTTATTCCACTTAGGTTTTGTAATCAAACGTTGCATACACGGTCTCTATAACTTTATACAATTTTCATAGATCGTAGAGTAGTTATAAAAAATATCACCAGAGGGCTATTTATACTCCCAGTATAGAATTTTGTATAAGCATAAGTTACATGGGACTTGCACTCTCGACTCGGAGATTTTGGCCCACATTTATAGCCTTTGCCCTTCACATTTCTTAGTTATATAAACTTTCTTAGACAAAAACGAAACAAAATGAGAGTAAAAAAAAATACAAAAACGAGCCGGAACTACACGACACAATTAGTTTAGCACTTTAGACATGCTTTTTTTTTTTTAATTTCGCGCAAAGCTACACGAGGGATATGTGCGCTAATTGTTCCTCATTTAGCACTGTAGGACTAGAGGAAAGGCAGCTAATCCTAACCACCCGCCGCCAACTCTTGGGCTACTTCTTTTACCAAAGAACAGTGGGGATTGACTGTCACATCATAACGCCCCCATATCTGAAAGAGAGAGCATGTGTGGTGCGAGCGGGATTCGAACCCGTGATCCTCAGATTACGCCTCGAGCGTCCTAACCATATGACTATGCCGGGCCTAACTTAGTTTAGAAATACCTCTGCCAAAAGGGTAAGCCTAAAACTATTTCCAGAATGAATTAATTCTCCATATGCTACCGTTCTAATGTTGTTATCAACGTTTCTCTAAAGCAAAATGTTTTTATAGTTTTCCATCTTGAGGAAAATACGAAACTGGAATTTTATAACCGTACGCGTTTCCAGTTCTCATGTGTCGTACAATGTAGCAAGCGTAAATAATTACACACCAGCTGTACTCACGACTGAACCCTCTGAAAATATTTAAACTCTAGCTGCACTCTAGACTAGACTTCCAGCGGACTTTATTGTGGAGGAAATGTTTACATATCAGTTGTACTCATGACTGGGCCCTCTGATGGTTTATACTGTAAAAAAGAGAAATAGACTAAATTGAATATACCGAATATGCTTGTCCTTTCTGCCGTAGGGGCGTTATAATGTACGTCAATACCATTATTCGTTGGTAAAAGAGTAGCCCTAGAGTTGACTCTCTAGTCTTTCACTGCTAAATTAGGAACGGCTAGCGCATATAGCCCTCGTGCTGTTTTAAAAGCGCAAATAGCCCTCGTGCTATTTTAAAAGCGCAAATTCAAAGCAAACCAATAAGTCTTGTACTGATAAATATACAGAGAGAAATTTTGACACAGATATTGAATCAATGGAAAACTCGAGAATGTTTATTTTATACAGAGGCAAAACCACTTAGCATCTTCTTTCAAGAAGGATGGTTATATCATAGCGAAAATAGGGGATTTCTAGTATTTAACAACTTGTACGTCACTGTGAGGACGCGCTATTAGTCTTACACTATCATATATACATGCATGAGGGTTGAAATCAAGTAACCAAAACAATCATTGTACTGTCTTTCAAGTTTGCTTTTAGTGTAGCTTTGAGACTTATTCCAGAAGTTTCTTAAAAAGAAAAACCAAAATAATTAAACAGTCAGGCCCGGAAAACGTGAGCAGATTAAAAAAAACTCACAAATGAAATAAAAAAGTGTGAATCTATCATTAAGTTTGGACTAAAATATTCATGAACTCAGAAATGAAATATATGGGAATCAGCAAAGGTCTCACGTAAAATTTCTAAGGCACAGCTTTGAAAGCGAATGAACTTAAAGGTCAGGGGTTAAGGTTAAGACAAAAGTGCTAATATATTTAAAACACGTTATTTGTATTGACAGAAAATAAGCAAAGAAAATCTGCGAAGGCTTTGGAATTTTCTGAGTTGTTCTTATATTCAGAAGTTTTAATTAGAACTACTTATGTTATTGTTTCTTGTTTGCAGTTAAGCACAGAGCTACACAATGGACTATTTGTGCTCTGCCCTCTACGGGAATCAAAGCACGGTTTCTAGCGTTTAAAATCTGAAGACATACGGTTATCCAATAGAGGTCGTTTAACCCCGTAAGAGTGCTTTTAATTACTCCAGAATTCATTTTCTTCCTCATTTACAAATCGTGACGTAGTTCTTGGTACTACTGGAGGGCACTTATGTTATTCGTTTGGTTTGTTTCGAATTTCGCGCAAAGCTACATGAGGGCTATCTGCGCTAGCCGTCCAGCCGTCCATAATTTAGAGGGAAAGCAACTAATCATCATCACCCACCTCCAACTCTCAGGCTACTCTTTTACCAACCAATAGTGGGATTGATTGTCACCTTATAACGTCCCCACAGCTGAAAGGGCGAGCATGTTTGGTGTGACATAGCGCTTTGTTAGATGTTAACTTATGAGAAACGTGGAGTTTTCATGGTTTATTATCTTAGTATGATACATGTATAAGATTAAAATATTACAAAACAAACATAAAACGTATGTGTTACAAAACATTAATAATTCTTTCCAAGAGTTTTAAAATCGTTTGATTAAGCACTTTAGGATCTTGAAAAAACGTGAAACTTATAATTATACCTGTATTAACATAGTGTATACAGACACTTGATAAAACCTGAAACTTACAACCATACGTATATTAACATAGTTGTACAACCAATTCCTGTATATCATATACTTTATTTCCCTCTGAATATGAACTTTGCTGCGAATATTCAGATCACAATGTTAGTTTTGTTTGCTTTTGAATTTCGCGCAAAGCTACTCGAGGCTATCTGCGCTAGCTGTCCCTAATTTAGCAGTGGAAGACAAGGCGGAAGACAGCTAGTCATCACTACCCACCGCCAACTCTTGGGTTACTCATTCACCAACGAATAATGGGAGTGACCTTCACATTATAATACCCCCACTGCTGAAAGAGCGAGCATGTTTGGTGAAACGGGGATTCGAACCCGCGACCCTCAGATTACGAGTCAAACGCCTTAAAACACATGGCTATGCCGTGCCCATACCACAACGCAATGTTTAAACTTAGGTAGCCATAGCCACCTGATCATGCATATCATGTTGTGGCATGAAAAACGACATTTTAAAGATCTGTGATGTAGGTGAGGGAGGTAATCCCATCACCAGAAATATAAAGAAGATTGTATGTTATTACAAGAAAAGTATTTCAAATACCTCTTTTTTTTTTCCTCTATCATATACAAAGTTTATAACAAATATCATACATATACAAAGTTTATAACAAATATCATACCTGTTTAATCAACTTTCATATACGCTTACCTGCTTTATTACAGAAGTTGGAATGTGGGGCGGACGATGTACGAATGCTTTACTGTTTGTGAATGTTGAATTTTGTACAATATCTTCTTAAAACCTTAATTTGTAACATTGTATTCTTACTCTATTCTATAGTCTCGTGAGATAGGCTTCAAATTGTGAAGGAAAATACAAATAAAAACATCACCTGTAAAGTTCCGAGGAACAATGTTTCCTAACTTACACAAGTCAGCTGGAATCTTGCAGTCGAAAGACTGAAATTCGCTGTTTGTATCTTTTGATCTGTTATGCAAAGTGCTATTAATATTATTATACAGATAAATTAAAAATAAAATCATTGTATTCAAAACGATTACATATTAAATCCATTTGTTTTTGGGTAACACAATTTCACCAGAGGCACCCTAAGGTTCTTTATCAGTGTAAGCTCAATATTTGGATTTTTAGGTAATTCTAATTGCCTAATCTGGCCAAACCTTGTTAGATATTATTGAGATTATGGCCGAAAGTATTGGAAGCAGAGGCACAGTTAGATCAGTACGTAAATTAGTTCTCATCTATGTAAGCAGGTTGCATTGATCAGTAGTTATGGATAACTTATTTAGGAAAGTTTTGATCTAGTACACTGTGTCTCAAAAAAACAAAACAAAATATATTCAATATGTCTTCCGTCATTCACAATTGGACATACGAAGCCTATCAGTAAATATAACTGTTACAAGCATCATATGTCTTAGACGATACTCCATTATCATTGCAATAGACATTTATTTTAGAGGAATCTTCTCAGTCAGAAGAATGTGTCAGTACAGTGGTCAGTGACCTTGCTGGTTATTAATGGGCAACTTGTATCTATGTCTTTCATGGACATTTCCTTCAGGAGCTCTCTGGTTGGACGATAGATATATAAGAATTGTCTTCATGTCTTGTTGGAAGATAATGTTTCCAGTGTTCCACTCCTCCAGGTGTTGTATAACACAGTGTAACGCGTTGTGTGATTTATCTCGGAAGAGCCTTCAATTTATTATGTTACATATAATACGATTTCAAATAATCGGAAACTGAGGTAAATTGTAATTTAAGTTTAGAAGTTATTTAAATGTCGAAATGTATCGAATATATAATATTCGCCAACAAGATTAATACACACAGTTTTATTTTTTAACAAAAGTATATTTTAAAATACAAACAATAACACAATTTGTAATTACGCTCATTACAAAAATAATTTATATACAAAAGTTTACAAGCTTATAAACAATACTGAGTCTTCTATCTGGTCTGGAACTGAATATTTTATCGACGGCTAACGATGAGCGAATTAATTCCGAGTTGACATCGGCACAGTTTACTTAATGGATAGCTAGCTAGCTTCTTCGCTGATCGTACGTGAGTTTTTCACTGATGAAGTTATATAATGTTTTCGTAGAAATACTAGCGTCTGAAGTTAATTCATTGAAGTTAAACGGTTTGTAAATTTCAAAAGCTATAAACGTTTCTGGTCAATATCTGTAATTTCCCGATTGATAAGCGTTTATCGCAGTCATAACTTCCGAGACTTATAGTATACCAACTGTAGCAAGCCAACATTATATTACGTCTTTTGGTATGCTATGTTAATTAATTTCCTAAGCTTGAGAGGAAAGTTTGAAGAAATGTCAGGTAAGACAATGCTATTGTCAGTTGTTATGATTTTACTTACACACATAGTATATTATTGATTCTTACCCTCAAAAATGTTTTACAAGTTCAGTGAATAGGCGGGAATTTCGCAATACAGGTTTAACAATATAGGTTACTTGCTCTTTTAAATATACTTTTAACTGAAACAAAGTCTAATATTAAAATCGATATATAGTAGCAAATATGCTCCTTCAACTTGATCCGTATTACTATGTTTCCCATATCATTACGTACTGGAGATATACCTGTCACTTAGATTCTAAATCCGTCATCTGAACATACCTTTACGATCTGAGTGTATAAGTGTTTTGCGATCAATTTTTGTCGGCACCACACTGTCAACGTAATGCCACACAATGTTATAATATAGTTCTGGTACATCCCGTTTCACTGCAAATTTATATCAACCGTAGCTGTCACCTGAGCTACTGGTTCAGATTCTCATCTGCTATAATCTACTCAAACTTGTATGTTTCTTATCACGAAACTACGTTTAAATTATCATTCTTACGTACGCTTTAGATATACGTTTGAAGCAGGATATCAAAAGGAACTCTGAAAATAAATTACTACGTCAACTTTATATACAAAGAATGAATAATTATTCATAAAAACTCGAACTAATTTATAGTATTATGAAATAAGTGTCAGCTTATATTTACTCCGCAATTTTTCGCAGTTCGTTAACATTAGGTTCATGTGTCATTATTGTGCGTTTCATACATAAGTTTATATGCATCACTTCTTTCATAGCTCAACGGATGACGACTTTTCGAGGTCCTTGTTGTGAGAAGTTTAAATCGTGTGAACGTGTTTAGAAATGTTTACATGTAAACAGAAAGAGAGAACAACCGAAAAAGTATAACCTACATAAATATCGCAACAACACTTAAGCTAGTGTTGTTTAGAAACGGGAGTTTTCATATGGTTACGTTTCACTTTGGAGTAACGAACTGGATAACTTGCACATGTGTGCAGTTTCACCAATAAAAACAATGCTCTGTTTAGAAACAATGAACTGTTAATATTTTACTGTAGGAAACACTGCTGCGCAGAGACTTAAGGATTAGAAACAAAGTTCTGTTTATGTTCCACCATTAAAAATAATGAGCAACTGAGATTTTTAGGAAACTGTTTAGCATTAAGAATTCACCATTAAGAAACAACAATCTGTCAAGATCTACTGTTAAGAGAGATTTTTCAAAGATATAGGTAATGCTGCACAGAACCTGTAATTGTTGGTTTTACACTTATAACTTATTTTATCTAAAGCCAAGTGTTTATATCAGTCACTTTCTACTTGATTATACATGGCATCTTTAGGCCTAACATACATCTGGAAATTTTTTATTAGAAATCTTATTTCAACAGTTATTTCTGGATATTTTGAACATTATCTTATTTTATTCTCATCACGTGTTTCAGAAGATGTTGTCGTTCCGTAAACTCAACCTAAAATCGTTTTTAGCGATCAACGTTTTTAAGTTTTTTAAATTTGCTGCCCAAGTGAAGAAAACGCAGAAATGGTTATGTGCGCGGAAACACACTTGTAATTTAATTAACAACATTTTCAATTTATTCAACTGACATATCCAATGAACGTTATAGTATCATTGTCTAGAAACGGATACATTTTTTTTACCAACCAATGAAAATGTCTGTAGTGTTTTTAGCAAAAATAAATTGTTCGATATCAGAGTTAGAGGCTGTTCAACACATTCTCACATCTTTATATTTTTATATCAACCACTAACATTTTTATTTAGTGTAAAAATGTATCGAAAGCCCTGTATGTATCTGCGTATATGAGGTGATTTTTATGCGTAAATTTGTGTGTGAGTTAGCGTGGTTTTTCAATGTTCTGTTGTGCTGTATTATAAATACAAAAATACGTATATCACAGTACTATTGTTGATGTATTATAAATACAAAAGTACTTATATAACAGCATTATTGTTGATGTATTATAAATACAAAATTACTTATGTACTGTAAATAAAAAAAAATACTTATATCAAAGAACTATTGTTGATGTATTATAAATACAAAAATACTTATGTCACAATACTAGTGTTGATGTACTCATCCCCCGCTAGTACAGCAGTAAGTCTACAGATTTACAACACTAAAATCAGGGGCTCGATTCCCCTAGATGGACTCAGCAGATAGCCTCATGTGGCTTTGCAATAAGAACTCACATACATTGATGTATTATAAATACAAAAATATATCACAGCACTATTGTTGCTGTATTATAAATACAAAACGTACTTATGTAACAGCACTGTGGTTGCTGTATTATTAATACAGCAATACTTATATTACAGCACTATTGTTGCTGTATTATTAATACAACTGTGCTAGACAGACATTCGGTTTCAATGTAAAATTGTTTGTGTTGTTTATTATCAATAAACCCAGCAGTGTTAAAATTAAAAACAGATATTTCCTTATTAAATGGGACTTCCTCCTGTTAATGCGAGCCTTCGGATATGAATCGTTCATTTCGACAAATGATTTTATATTTGTATTGGATTTTAAGAATTTCAAACATTTTAAAAAACAATAACACTTAGCAGTAAATTTTTAATTGTTATGTAAACTGTGAACCCCAGTAGTCTTATTTATATTGTCCCTTTATATCATGATGTTTTACGTTTAACATTAACGCTTTGTTCTCTGTTTTCTTCAGGGTACAAGTCTAATTATTGTGTGTCATTTTTCTTCATTAGCTTGTTCAGGACTAAGTATAATGATTATGTTTTCACTTCTACCTGGTTGCTCAGGACGTAGATATAATGATTATGTTTTCACTTCCACCTGGTTGTTCAGGGTTTATGTTTAATTATCATGTTTTGACTTCCACCTCGATGTTCAAGGTTTATGTTTAATGATTCTATTTTAACTTTTACCTGGGTCTTCAATGTTTATGTTTAATTATCATGTTTTGACTTCCACCTCGATGTTCAAGGTTTATGTTTAATTATCATGTTTTGACTTCCACCTGGTTGTTCAGGGTTTATGTTTAATGATTATGTTTTGACTTCCACTAGATTATCTAAGGTGTTGTAAGCCTAATTTGTATTATTTGTTTTTCAGTCGGTTGTTCAGAACGTACATAAATATGTTTTATCTTCCACTAATTTGTTTGTGGTGTAACTATAACGAATGTGGTTTGTTTTTCACTAGGTTGTTTGTACTGTAAGTATATTGATTGTGGTTTGTTTTCCACTAGGTTGTTTGTACTGTAAGTATACTGATTGTGGTTTGTTTTTCACTAAGTTGTTTGTGGTGTAAGTGTAACGATTGTAGTTTGTTTTCCACTAGGTTGTTTGTGATGTAAGTATACTGACTGTGGTTTGTTTTCCACTAGGTTGTTTGTAGTGTAAGTATATTGATTGTAGTTTGTTTTCCACTAGGTTGTTTGTAGTGTAAGTATATTGATTGTGGTTTGTTTTTCACTAAGTTGTTTGTGGTGTAAGTGTAACGATTGTAGTTTGTTTTCCACTAGGTTGTTTGTGATGTAAGTATACTGACTGTGGTTTGTTTTCCACTAGGTTGTTTGTAGTGTAAGTATATTGATTGTAGTTTGTTTTCCACTAGGTTGTTTGTAGTGTAAGTATATTGATTGTAGTTTGTTTTCCACTAGGTTGTTTGTGGTGTAAGTATATTGATTGTGGTTTGTTTTCCACTAGGTTGTTTGTGGTGTAAGTATATTGATTGTGGTTTGTTTTCCACTAGGTTGTTTGTAGTGTAAGTATAATTATGTTCTGACTTCCACTAGGTTGTTTGCTGTCAAACGTTGTGCCCGCTGTCAACAAGGTATTTTCGCCAATGAGCTAGTTATGCGAGCTCGAGACCTGGTGTATCATCTACATTGTTTCACATGTGCATGGTGTAACACAGTGCTTACCCAAGGGGACTACTTCGGGCTCAAAGATAACCTTGTTTATTGCCGTACACACTACGAACTCCTCGTGCAGGGTGAGCCTTACCTGCCAAGGGATCGGAGAACAAACGGTTCTGTTGGAGACCAGCCTGGCGAGCACGTACAGTCACACGACTCAAGCTACCCACCCATGGGAAATGTCAGGAAAGGGAGGCCTCGGAAAAGGAAAGCAGCAGATGTGGGGGTAGATTCCATGATGGGACAGAACATGGGTAAGATTATCAAGCTTTAATTAAAAAGTTAATTTTTTTCGACTTATAGCAACTTTCTTCATGTTGTAATTTACATAACTGTCACCAGACCGGCCAATTAGAGCGCCATAAATGGAACTTAGTAACTTCAGAAAATGTTTTATTGGCTAACTAGAACACTGTAAACGGAACTTATGTAACTTTAGAAAATGTTTTATTGGCTAACTAGAACACTGTAAACAGAACTTATGTAACTTTAAAAAATATCATATTGGCTAACTAGAACACTATAAACAGAACTTATGTAACTTTGGAAAATGTGATACTGGGTAACTACAAAACTGTAAACGAAATATGTGTAACTTCTGCACAGTGTAATATTTTTCAACTGGAACATTACAAGCCGAGATCGCGTAACTTTTACACAATTTGGTGTATTAGGCACTAATTGTTTGTTGTTAAACACGAAACTACATAATGGGTATATATGCTGTGCTTACGGTATTCACTTGTTAGCATTATGAACCATCTGATTTACCGTTAAACCACTGAAGAGAGTTAAGAAAAGTCTTTTTTTTCCATTAAAGGCATGAATAGATGTTGAAAACAAATATTGTTATATCTTGTTCGTCCAAATTTCTAACATAGCGCACAACCAAATAATAATAAAAACATACTTCAAAGTTTTTGAGAAATAATTCTTACATCTGCTGGACACACAAAAATAAGAGATCCAGGAAGCCATTTGAAAGACAAAAGATACTGATTTGTTTAACCACCACCACAGTCACCTGCTAGATAATAACTGACTTAAATAACGTGACGCTCAGACACGCCCGCCACCTTAGGAACACCTGCTCTCTGGAAGTTGACAACTTGTAATACCGGGAAGTTTGAAATAAGAAGGGTATATAAAAATAAGAATTGTGTTTGTGGCTAGAACACCATCATATTAATTATTTAAAAAGAAGGTTTATTGTTAGTTTGGTTTCTGGAATTTCGCTCAAAGCTACACGAGAGCTATCTGCGCTAGCCGTCCCTAATTTTGCAGTGTAAGACTAGAGGGAAGGCAGCAAGTCATCACGACCCACCGCCAACTTTTGGGGCTACTATTTTACCAACGAATAGTGGGATTGACCGTAACATTACAACACCTGAAAGGGCTGAATTGGCGAGCATGTTTGGTGTGATAGGGATTCGAACCAGCGAACCTCAGATTATGAGTCGAACGCCTTAACCCACCTGGCCATGCCGGGCATATTGGAATGATAAGGTAAACTAAACTACCTTCTTAAAACTTCAAACATGATTTGTAACTAACGTTGCATGGTTACAACGAACAAATTATGATCCTCTCTGATAAATGTGTAAGGACCGGATTACTTGAAAATGTATATAGTTACAAGCAACAAAGATAACAAAGAAAAGTTATTAGACTTACAGCAACCCAGTTAGGCTCCAAGATGTTTGTAATAACGGTAATGTTCAATAACTGAGCTTGGGAGTTTCTTGGAGATGAATCAGTCAGTGTCTGAAAGTTGGAAATTGTCAGGTAAAACTCAAGATTTCTAATGTTAGATTATGAGGTGTCTGGAGATCAGTGAGAACTGCTTTAAATCACGTGAAAATTACGTAACAGTTATTGACCTTAAATGATCTAGTTAAAAATTATGTTGAATTAGATTGTTAAAATTTATTGGGTAGTAAAGTGTAGTTCAACTGTCAGCTCGTGGGTCGTATTGAGCGCCCTCTCTGCCTTATTTTGAACCGTATCTTGATATTGTATGAAACAAATTTTAGGTAAAAATAAATTTTAAAGGGAAAGTCTCAGTGAAAGCCACATAAGTAAAATGTTATGGTCCATCATTGTGTCCATTCTCTACAGCTCGTTCTTTGTAAGTAAAAAATATGGCCCTAATGAGTCCATCCTCTACAGCTCGTTATTTGTAAGTAAATAGTTATGGACCCCTAATGAGTCCATCCTCTACAGCTCGTTCTTTGTAAGTAAATAGTTATGGGCCCCTAATGAGTCCATCCTCTACAGCTCGTTCTTTGTAAGTAAATAGTTATGGCCCCCTAATGAGTCCATCCTCTACAGCTCGTTCTTTGTAAGTAAAAAGTTATGGCCCCTAATGAGTCCATCCTCTACAGCTCGTTATTTGTAAGTAAAAGTTATGGCCCCTAATGAGTCCATCCTCTACAGCTCGTTCTTTGTAAGTAAATAGTTATGGCCCCTAATGAGTCCATCCTCTACAGCTCGTTATTTGTAAGTAAAAGTTATGGCCCCTAATGAGTCCATCCTCTACAGCTCGTTCTTTGTAAGTAAATAGTTATGGACCCCTAATGAGTCCATCCTCTACAGCTCGTTCTTTGTAAGTAAATAGTTATGGCCCCTAATGAGTCCATCCTCTACAGCTCGTTCTTTGTAAGTAAAAAGTTATGGCCCCCTAATGAGTCCATCCTCTACAGCTCGTTCTTTGTAAGTAAAAAGTTATGGCCCCCTAATGAGTCCATCCTCTACAGCTCGTTCTTTGTAAGTAAATAGTTATGGCCCCTAATGAGTCCATCCTCTACAGCTCGTTCTTTGTAAGTAAAAGTTATGGCCCCTAATGAGTCCATCCTCTACAGCTCGTTCTTTGTAAGTAAAAGTTATGGCCCCTAATGAGTCCATCCTCTACAGCTCGTTCTTTGTAAGTAAAAGTTATGGCCCCTAATGAGTCCATCCTCTACAGCTCGTTCTTTGTAAGTAAATAGTTATGGCCCCTAATGAGTCCATCCTCTACAGCCCCTAATCCATTCTTTGTAAGTAAAAGTTATGGCCCCTAATGAGTCCATCCTCTACAGCTCGTTCTTTGTAAGTAAATAGTTATGGGCCCCTAATGAGTCCATCCTCTACAGCTCGTTCTTTGTAAGTAAATAGTTATGGGCCCCTAATGAGTCCATCCTCTACAGCTCGTTCTTTGTAAGTAAATAGTTATGGGCCCCTAATGAGTCCATCCTCTACAGCTCGTTCTTTGTAAGTAAAAAGTTATGGCCCCTAATGAGTCCATCCTCTACAGCTCGTTCTTTGTAAGTAAATAGTTATGGCCCCCTAATGAGTCCATCCTCTACAGCTCGTTCTTTGTAAGTAAAAAGTTATGGCCCCCTAATGAGTCCATCCTCTACAGCTCGTTCTTTGTAAGTAAAAAGTTATGGGCCCCTAATGAGTCCATCCTCTACAGCTCGTTCTTTGTAAGTAAAAAGTTATGGGCCCCTAATGAGTCCATCCTCTACAGCTCGTTCTTTGTAAGTAAAAAGTTATGGGCCCCTAATGAGTCCATCCTCTACAGCTCGTTCTTTGTAAGTAAAAGTTATGGGCCCCTAATGTAAATCCTCTACAGCTTTCTTTGTATGTTATGGGCCCCATCCTCTAATGAGTCCATCCTCTACAGCTCGTTCTTTGTAAGTAAAAAGTTATGGCCCCTAATGAGTCCATCCTCTACAGCTCGTTCTTTGTAAGTAAATAGTTATGGGCCCCTAATGAGTCCATCCTCTACAGCTCGTTCTTTGTAAGTAAAAAGTTATGGGCCCCTAATGAGTCCATCCTCTACAGCTCTTTGTTCTTTGTAATGTATCCTCTACAGCTCGTTCTTTGTAAGTAAAGTTATGGGCCCCTAATGAGTCCATCCTCTACAGCTCGTTCTTTGTAAGTAAAAGTTATGGCCCCTAATGAGTCCATCCTCTACAGCTCGTTCTTTGTAAGTAAAAAGTTATGGACCCCTAATGAGTCCATCCTCTACAGCTCGTTCTTTGTAAGTAAAAAGTTATGGCCCCCTAATGAGTCCATCCTCTACAGCTCGTTCTTTGTAAGTAAATAGTTATGGCCCCCTAATGAGTCCATCCTCTACAGCTCGTTCTTTGTAAGTAAAAAGTTATGGCCCCTAATGAGTCCATCCTCTACAGCTCGTTCTTTGTAAGTAAAAAGTTATGGGCCCCTAATGAGTCCATCCTCTACAGCTCGTTCTTTGTAAGTAAAAAGTTATGGGCCCCTAATGAGTCCATGCTCTACAGCTCATTCTTTGTGATTAAAACTTGTGGCAATTGATATCTGGTCATGTGTTTTAAATTACACATCATTGGTCATTCGGCCTATGTTGGTAACATTTCATAGAGGCGGCTTTATGTGTTTACGTTTCATGACATCTCTTTATGAAGTATGGCAACAGGAACAGATTTTTCTCACTGAAAATTAAAGTATTGAAAATATTCTGTGGTACCCTCGACCACTTCTGTGAGATAGCTATGTCTAGGACATCTTTAGAGTCTGGACTCTTCACTAGATATGATGTGTTTTATATCATAGAATAGAATACAAGAGTTTCATTCATTGATTCCCTCTTCCTGAAAAAATGTGTTTACAAGTTTAACATGATAAGGATGAACGTTGTAGAGGTATAGTTCGCCAATATAAAAGGTCATGGATTCTATAATGTGTAGCATATTGGTTTATTCCCACCTACACCATCAGTGTCATGACCATCATATTCCTCTCGATATTGAGTTGAATCTGATTCTATTGTTGTTTCCAAGTGAATATACCCATCCTTTGAGGAATGCACTTCATTTGCGTTTGGTATATGACTAACCTGGCAAAGAGTGGTTTTGACCATTTTTATACGTAGTTCCAGTTGCGGCTGCGAATATCTGATTCAGTTTAAGAACGGGTATCCTACGATTACTATGAGCCAGAACTGACAATCATCGACCGCATTCTTATCTTGTGTAAGTACCACTGCCATGGAAGCTGGTCCTCATCCTGCCAATGAAAAGTTTGGACATTTGTAGATACTTATTAACAGCCTACTGTAATAGGCCACCTTACATTTGTCCGATAGCTATATACGTGAGTGTAGCATTAAAATACTTTATGTGCAATCATGAAATATTCGAACTATTGATTACCTGATTTTAAAGTGACAACGGAGACAAAGATATTCTGAGACCACACATAGGCTTAATCATTAGTGATTCACATTTAACATTGCATGACTGATCAGGCAATATATTTTCATAATACTTATTTAAGGGCTTAAATACATTAGAGCACGACCCTAATATCACAAAATCAGATTGTCTTGTAATCGTTTTATGTCGTGTTATAGCTTTAGAGTAGATTAATAAGGAAGTTGAAGGAGATAAAACTGATTACTTTGTGTTACAGACGGATCGGTAGGTATTTCAAACAACCTGTAGCTTGTCAGTTAGTGCATATACATAGGTTTGTTTTAGAGACTATTAATACTGATAAAATTAAGTTTGTTTGGAATTTCGCGCAAAGCTACACGAGGGCTAACTGCGCTAGCCATTTCTAATTTAGTAGTGTAAGACTAAAGGGAAAGCAGCTAGTCATCACCACTCACTGCCAGTTCTTGGGCTACTCTTTTATCAACGAGTAGTGAGATTGACCGTCACATTATAACACCCCCACGGCTTTAAGAGCGAGTATATTTGGTGTGATGTGGATTCAAACCCGCGACCCTCAGAGTACGAGTCGACTGCCTTAACCACCTGGCCAAGCCGAGTCCAACAGTTAAGTAAATTAAAACACATTCAAAAGGAAAGACTGCGTTAATAACACAAATCTAAACCTCTGACTCGTTATATTAGATAGTTGTGACTGAAGAAACAATCCGGCTTGATTTTGGTTATAACAAACTAATATACATAAAGTGGATGACCAATTCCATCATCCTGATGTTCCTCTTCCTTTCTAATAATAACTATATAAGCCTCATAAAAAAACAACATGCGTCATCAAAACTTCTCTAACAAAATAACCACAAGTGGGACTTCTGATGATGAATATTTTATTGTTGAATGCAGTGCACTGTTGATGAAGGGAAAAAAAATCAAACGCGACGTGTTGCTGATTGCTATTCCTGTCTGATGTAACACCCTGATAAAAAGGCTGTATTGTTAAAGTCCCCTACATTGTTATACCAGAATCGTTTAAAATCTCACCTGCAAGAATGTCCGATTTACTATTCCACCTACCTAGAAAAAAGGAAACTCGATTTTCACCTGCTACCTTGATGATACTTATGTTACCTTTGTTAACTCACTCCACAGTTAGAGTTTTCTTTGTTCTTACATTCTAGAACAGTGGCACTCTCTACCGCGTTTATTTACTTTGTATTTACCTTTACACTATACGTTTATCCCATTGCCTTTACCCACTTTTTCTCTAGAATAATAGTATTCCAAACTGCCTTCATCTACTTTTTTTTACTCTCTAGAATAATAGTATTGGAAATACTGTTACACTAGATAGTACAAAAAAAACAAAGTTGGAAAAACAAAAGGCAGTTGGAAATACTAGTTACAAAAGTAGACTAGATAGTACAAAAAAAACAAAGGCACTTGTAAATACTGTAGATAAAGGCAGTTGGGAATACTATTATTCTAGATAGTACAAAAAGTAGACAAAGACAGTTGGAAATACTGTTACTCTAGATAGTACAAAAAGTAAACAAAGGCACTTGGAAATACTGTTACTCTAGATAGTACAAAAAGTAAACAAAGTCACTTGGAAATACTGTTACTCTAGATAGTACAAAAAGTAAACAAAGGCAGTTGGAAATACTGTTACTCTAGATAGTACAAAAAGTAAACAAAGGCAGTTGGAAATACTGTTACTCTAGATAGTACAAAAAGTAGGCAAAGGCAGTTGGAAATACTGTTACTCTAGAATCTAGATAGTTCATAAAGTAGACAAAGTCAGTTGAAAATACTGTTACTCTAGAATCTAGATAGTTCATAAAGTAGACAAAGTCAGTTGAAAATACTGTTACTCTAGATAGTACAAAAAGTAGACAAAGGCAGTTGGAAATACTAATAATCTGGAGAAAAGTAGATAAAGACAGTTTATCTTATATTATCTAGAATACAAGAAAAAGTAGACAAAAACTTATCGTGTAAAGTGTAAATACAAAGTAAATAAACGCAGTAGAGAGTGCTACTGTTCTTGAATGTAAGAACAAAGAAAACTCTAACTGTGGAGTGAGTTAACAGAGATAACAAATTATTATTACGCACTTTTATAATTCTTGAAAATCGCTAAATTACCAGGTATAGAATGTTGTGTTTAAAAATGTAATAAGTCTGATACCGTTGTCTTATAACAAGTTTAATTAACATTAAACGTATAGTTTTCATCATAAACTTTGTTAAGTTTGTAATGTTTCATTTTTCTCTTTTTCTCTCTCTATACTTTTTTTTTGGAGAGGAGGTTCATTTTGAAACTGAATAAAGTCACTCAGATCTATTTCTGCCTCGCAGAGTCTCAGTGGTGACTTGAAACTTTATATAGCTAAAAACCGAGTTTCAACACCCGTTGTGGCCATAGCACGCATGGACCCTTGTGTAGCTTTACGCCTAACAACAAAACAAACTAATGTATTTTTATAAAATATTTAATTGTTAACTTGGAACTTTTCCATTTTTTAACGTGTTAAAACACTTGCTTTTATTGTATTCAGTTTTGCTTTTTTTTGCGACGTCAATAGAATTTATTTGGAGTTACTTAATATTTTGATACCTCTCGAACTATTTTTTTTTTTATAAAGAGGTTGAATTGTATTATTACAGGTATTCCACTTATCGATCCATCGAGCTGCAACCTCCACATTCCACCACTTGAGGCTGGTGCACCCAATCAAAACAGCCTATCGTTACCGAACGGACAGCCGCAACGAACAAAACGCATGCGCACATCGTTCAAGCACCATCAACTTCGAACGATGAAGTCGTATTTCGCAATCAATCAGAACCCAGATGCCAAAGACCTGAAACAACTGGCCCAAAAAACAGGGCTTTCGAAAAGAGTACTTCAGGTAGACACTCTATTTGTATATAGCGTTTCTACTTTTCTAATAATTTAAGTGCGGACGTTTGTTTGTTTGAACTTAAGTAAAAAAACTACATAATGGGCCATTTGTGATCTGCCAACAACGGGTACTGAAACCCAGTTTCTAGCATTGTAGTTCCGCAGACGTACCGCTGTGCCACTGGGGGCACGGACCTTTGACACATCCTGTACGTAATATAGCATTTAATAACTGTAACTGATCAATACGAGAATATTTTACAAATTTACACATTTGGTTCTGGTCGTCAGAAATACTGAATTTAATTAGCTCTTTGTATTAAAACATTAGTTTAATTAGTTATCACCATTAGATTCCATCAAGGAACATAGGGCCGCAATCGCTTGCGGATTCTTCAACAGATATTTAAATGAGTAGGTTGTTAGCCCGCTGCACAAGCCGTCCCTAATTTAGTAGTGTAAGACTAGAGGGAAGGCAGCTAGTCATCACCACCCACCACCAACTCTTGGTCTACTCTTGTACCAACGAATAGTGGGATTGACCGTAACATTATAACGTCCCCACGGCTGGGAGGGCGAGCATGTTTAGCGCGACGCGGGCGCGAACCCGCGACCCTCGGATTACGAGTCGCACGCCTTACGCGCTTGGCCATGCCAGGCCTATTAAAACATTAAAATATCAAAATATAGCTCAATGGTAAGTCTGACAGCTTATCCGCTAAAAATCGGATTTTGTTACCCCGTTGGGCAGACCACAAATAGCCTATTTGTGTAGCATCGTGGTAAACAACAGTGACAAAAACAAAGAAAGAAAAATACGTTAAATATTTATATCGAAAAATAGTGAAGCTATATTCGAGAGACTTGGCAAGAGATTTAGTTCTAATATACCGATGTGTTATTTTGTTCACTTAAGGTATGGTTCCAGAACGCTAGAGCAAAATGGCGGCGAAATAACTTAAAGCAACAGGACCATCAATCTCAGCAGGATTCTCCACAACACGATTTAAACATAAACAGTCCAGGAGCTACAAGTTCCTTCTCAGAACCCAGCCCTCCAGCCTCCTGTTCAATGGGGACCGAGTCTTCCTTGGGAGGTGTTCCCCCTCACGTTCCAGCATCCATGTCAGGCATTGAATACTCGCCCAATTCTTCTCTGACACCGATAGTCACTCATCACGTTATACCTTCAGGTTCTTCCAGTGAATCGTTTCCATTAAGTTCATTTCAAGAGCTATTCTGAAGCCTGCTTTCTTCGTTCTCGTCCTGTTGTTAAAAGAAAAATTGGGAGATTAACAGAGTAACCCGTTCCTCTGTCAACAAACTGAACAGTCAGTCTGATGTTGTTTGTGGCCGTGCGACCTACAGGTTGTATTTGATCAGGTCGTTTTACAGAGTGTTTTAAAATAATTATAGAAAGGCAAATTATCGAACTAAATTCTGAAAGAAAGAAACAAACAAAAAAAAAACGTTGTCCTTTGATCAGAGGCCGGTTTGATTACGGTTTGGATCAGTTGTTTTGTTTTTACTCATCTATCGAGCATGTTTTAAATACTTCCTCGTTTATGCATTACAAATAAGCACAAATGACGAAGCAGCAGAAGGTATATACATTGTTTTCCTGACGTTAGCATGTAACGTGGCTTATGTACATCAGTTCTGTGTCGTTTCTACATCATTATTGTGTCTGTAGTAAAAATTATTATAATGTAGCCAACAAATAAGTAAGAAGTGTGTGACACATTTCTGCAGGCTTATGTTCATAATGTAATGTTTGTTCTATATACATGCGTCGAGTAAGAATGTGTCAGTTGTTTCAAATACAGCACCCTAGATGAGAATCAGTGAACTGGTCGAAAGGATTTAAATATTCTGAAACAGTGTCGATGGCTGTGGATTTTTTGACTGTGCATTTATTCTATATAAAAAGAACATAAAAAGAAACATTATATGATGAATAAAATCATTCTCTAAGCCTCAGAAGACGAGGAGGTGACTAAGTGGAAATTGAAACCGCTCCCTGGTGTTGAGAATTCTTTGGGCATAAAGATACCACGCCCTGCGTCAATGAGCAAACGCATTTCCCAAAATAAATGAAAGTCGTGCTTCACGCTACACCCCTTGAAATTGCTTTTAGTGTGGGACAAGTTGAAATGAAACCGTTCAGAAGTTTTTGACTGCGAACAAAAACTTTAACCCCCCTGTCTTTTCTGAGAGAAAAAAATTGAACAGATATCCAAATATTTCATATTTTATGATATTTCTCCTAAAGGAGAGAAATTTGGGTAGTATACATTAAGAAGTTTCTATTTGTCAGGAGTTACAAACAACTTAAGAGTTTTACCCAACCACCCATCCAAATATGGGAAAGTTGGGTAAAAATCTGATCAAAATGTATAATAGTTTTTAACTTTATATGTAGGTGGCACATTTTTTTTAAATATAAACGGAAATTTAAAATTTATTACCATGATGTATTTAAGAAATAGTGCACATGCCAAGACATTTATCTAGTTATTTTTGATTGCTGATCCTAAGTATTTAGCCAGACAAGGATGACCACTCTCTTATGACAGAATGGTTGAACATCTCTAACCCTATCCCACCCCACAAAGAACAAAAAAGTTTACCCTTCTTGTTTTTTTTTAATATATAATTTACACCATGAAATTATTCTAATGTAATATTTATTATTTCAAGAGTTGCGTTTACATCCGAGGTGGGTCGCTTTCATCGGATATATAATTTATTAAAACATTTTAAGTAAAAGATAAAGAAAAAATTCAGTATATCAGCTATATATTTTTCTTCGTACTGTGGTTTTAGGACAGACGTATCCGAAGGAAACATTTAATTGTGTTGAATTCATCGACACCGAAAGCTTTAAAATGTTAATGAAATGTGTAATAGAAAGTCACTATTACTCATTTTGTTCGCTATTTCTCTTCGAAGTAACGTTTTTGCTTTACTGTTTCTCTACGGATCATTCATTCAACATTGGATATGAAAAACAAACTAAGCCATTTTAGTGTTGTGTTTCTTTTATTGTTGTCGTTTTTGTTGTTTTTTAAACTGTATAGAAGACGAAATGACTTGTGTTCAATTGTACAAGGTGTTCGGAAAGTCACTGTGCACTTATATATTTATTAAGACATGTTTCAATATAGAATACAGGAGGTAAATATGAACGACAATTATAAACAATGTTGAAAGTGACCCCCGTTGGCATCAATAAGGCCTGGATCCTTCTTATTTTGTTTCTAAACACCGCTATCAGTGAAATAGACTGAATAAAATATGATTACAAAACTGCACAGTGACTTTCCGAACATCCTGTATAATAACTACACATTGTTTTTTCCAATATCATAAAACCAGAGCGATAGCATTACAAGTCTTTCCAACAGCTCGCTAGAAGTATGATATATGGACTGTTATTTTCACAATCGAAACATATATTTGTACTCTGTTCTTCATTAAGATTTTAGATTGTGAAATTATCGTGTTTTAAAACTGTACGGAGTTGCTCTTCCTGATTTAAAAAAAAAACAAAACAACGTACTTGTACGTGTACGGAATTATAAGCTATATTCAAGACTTCTTGCATAGTTAAGTAATTTTAATTTATCGTTGGTATTAAGTTAAAAGTTTAGATTTTTTAAAATTTATCCGAAAACGAAAGGCTTTTTTTTTCAGTGTTTTTTTATTTCTTGTGTGGTTCGACGGTTTTCAATAACATTAGTTACGTGACACACCACAGGGGGCACTTCGTAGTCACTTTGTACATTGTGTACAAAATATTCAGCTTGTATAAACTTTGACACGTTGTTGGTGATCGTATTGCTATCAGTTCTTATATTGAGTTAAGTGACTGGGTTTTCTTGTTTGTACCTCAGGACATTTCAATGCAAGCCTATCTTATGGTGAAAGGTAAGAAATGCTTAGTCAATGGCTTTGACCTGTTGTACTTTACGAAACTGTATTAATATGATATTTGCATAATAATGTCATTTACTGGTGTGGTCATCAGGTTGTGATGTGAGCAGTGTTGTATATACTTCTATTATTATCTGCTAGCACACGTGCTGCTCGTGGGGTGACATAGGCACGCCAGAGGGCGTGCTTTCGCAGCTGTCCTCGTTGTTTTCACTGTTTTGACGGCACGACATAAAATTCGTGAACAAAGACCTATTGTCACAAATAAAGGTGAATTTACAAAAAACAACAACAGTGTTTATTGTTTATTTAATTATTTTAACACATCTACACAATGCATTTATACTTGCAATTTAAAACAAAAAATATCCCAAAGATGTTAAACAGTTTCTGGTTAATCGTGCAAGAAGATTGTACACGTTACAAAGGCCCCCCCCCCTACTCCGCTAGTACAACGGTAAGTCTACGGATTTACAACGCTAACATCAGATTTGCATTGAGAAAAAACACACGTATACGTACATACGCGTTACATAGATAAAACAAAGAATATATATATATATAATCTGAAATAAGCTTTAATCCGTAACGACTCTCTTTAATACAAACTGGCATTGCGAAACAACTCTGACACACGTCAAGAAGAATGAAACAAAAATGAAAAATAATAGCATGTCCTTATACAATTATTGTCACGAGAGTTCACTATGTGATGATAAACAAACATTTTGATGTCGTTACATAACGTCAGCTCTTCCTGTACATTGGACAAACGCGTGAAGATTTTCAAGAATGTTGGATTTAATGTTCTGGAGTAAGCTATCTTTTAAACAAAAAACGGCTTCTTTTTCTCCCTCAACATATTGAGTAAAAGGATTATAACTCAAACACAATCTTAAGGAAAATTTTAATGTATTCTTTTCTGGTTAGTCCATCTTCCAAGGTATACTTTTCTAATTAGTCCATCTTCCAAGGTATACTGTTCTACTTAGTCCATCTTCCAAGGTATACTTTTCTAGTTAGTCCATCTTCCAAGGTGTACTTTTCTAGTTAGTCCATCTTCCAAGGTATACTGTTCTAGTTAGTCTAATTAGTCCATCTTCCAAGGTATACTTTTCTAATTAGTTTTTCCAGTTAGTCCATCTTCCAAGGTATACTTTTCTAGTTAGTCCATCTTCCAAGGTATACTTTTCTAGTTAGTCCATCTTCCAAGGTATACTTTTCTAATTAGTCCATCTTCCAAGGTATACTTTTCTAGTTAGTCCATCTTCCAAGATATACTTTTCTAGTTAGTCCTTCTTCCAAGGAATACTTTATTTCGTTTATCGTGTGTGTGAATATAAGTTCACACATATACGTATATAATAGATATATCAGATTTTACACACAAATTTAAACATCTAATAATAACACATTTAAAACGTGTGTGTGTGTTTTTTGGGGGGGTATAAATAGCTGATTAACCCAATAAGAATAAGATGTAATATTCGTGGTAATCTTTGATTTTGTTTTCCATTAACATCTGTTTATTAAGTAAAATATTCACGAAGTTTATTTGTTGATTTATCTTCACAACTGCGAACTTTACACAGATATATCAGTTGAATTTATTTTGAAAGAAATCTCCATAATCACGGTTGTGTTTTTGTGCAAAATAAATCTTGTTATTAGTTGTTCCATTTTTTTTTTAAATTATACCACATAAATATATTCCAAAGATTATGACATAACGGGCTAACAGGAGAGCTTTCTTATGACATCAAATTGTTGTTGTTTTCTTCAGAGAATTTTCTGAGCTTTCTCATGACACTAACCAAGTTGTTGTTGTTGTTGTTTTCTTCAGAGAATTTTCTGGAGAAAAAAATAATAGTTATCTCTTTTCCACGGGATGTTTCTATCATTGTTACTTAGCAGGGGAAAACATAGTGTGGACATTCATAAACTAGAAAGTGGAAGATTGGCTTGTTTCCAACTTCGCGCAAAGCTACAAAAGGGCTATCCGCGCTATCCATTCCTAATTAAGCAGTATAAGACTACAAGGAAGGCAACTAATCATTACCACCCACCGCTAACTCTAAGGCTACTCTTTTACCAATGAAAAGTGTGATTGACCGTGATATTATAACGCCCCCACGGCTGAAAGGGCGAGCATGTTTGGTGTGACGGGGATTTGAGCCCGTGACCCTCGGACTACGAGTCGAACACCTTAACAACACACCTGGCCATGCCGGACCAGAGTGTGGGGAAGGAGAAAGTAATTGATCAGAAATTCCATATTTTCTCCGAATATTGAAATATTGAAAGGAAAATGACCAAGTGTAAGGTGAAAAAAAAAGATACTGAAAGAACAAAAACCTAGGTGAAGAAGAATGAGTGGCTGGTAGTGACATCTACAGCGAGTTTTTGCAAGACAAAAAACAATCAGGTCCATCTACAGCATGAATCAAACATATCTTAGAAAAGTAAAAACATTCTACTTAGATGTGTGTGCTTTGTAGACACGTATCACAGTTGCGAAACACACTTACGTGTTGACGACCAGTACCAAAGTCGTACAGTAAACTTTAAAGTTGTGACATTTTTCTCTAGTGTAATGTTTTCAAAATTCCACACGTTATTAAAACTCTCTTAGGAGAGCTTCCTTATAGTATGGCCCAGCAGGGTTGCGGGTTCGAATCCTGGTCGCGCTAAACATGCTCGCCCTTTCAGCCGTGGGGGCATTATAATGTGACGGTCAATCCCACTATTCGTTGGTAAAAGAGTAGCCCAAGAGTTGGCGGTGGGTGGTAATGACTAGCTGCTTTCCCTCTAGTCTTACACTGCTAAATTATGAACGGCTAGCGCAGATAGCCCTCGAGTAGCTTTGCACGAAATTCAAAACAAACAAACAAACAATCCTTATATTATTATTATTATTATTATTCAAAGCAAGCGGGGGTAGGAAAACTCCGCTGAGGGGGAGATGGTTAAAATGTTGAAGTTCTTTGCGTAACGTGCTCCACGTGAACAGAAAACCACGGGTCTGGATAAATTCAACGAGACGACTGATTCACGATCAGCTCGTGATATCGCAATCCTAGTGGAGCCGCTAGAAGGAGCGTGCGTTGAGGTGTTGCAAGTTTGAGGAGGTTTGGTACTATTGATAAGATATGTTTTCGGTATAAACGCTAACCAACATTAGATTTCTGAGTATAAAAGCTGAGTGTATCTGTTTCCAGCAAGGAGTGTTCATTACCATTACTTTAGCATCAAAGGTCCTGACCGATAAAAGCCCTCTTTGTCATTGAACTTCATTTAAACTATTATGCAGCCGTTGTAAAGTAAGTGCACTTTTAGAATGATGATTGCAACATAAACCCTTGCTAACCAGTTCTGAGCAAATCAAAGAAGCACACGTGTCGAATTATATAAATGTATCAGTTTCACAAGTCAAATCAAACACCAGACATATAATTGAAAACCTAATGTGACAAAGGTAATTGTGTGGTATATATTCTGTGTTGCTATATCTGATAAAAAAGAAAGTCAAGTTATAATAACATAATGATGTTAATCCAGTTTCTTGCTAATTTTAAAGAAAAACACGAAAAGATGTAATTTGTTACAAAAATTTACTACAACGAATCATAATTTTTAAAAACATATCCCAGATGTCGTCTTTGTGAAACTCAACCATCTGACAAAGATTGTAAAATTATGGAGAATATACTTTCATGTTGTTTTTAATAAATAATTAATTCTGTAGCTCTTATATTTTAAAATTAACCTGATTTAAAAGGTATACAATGTGATCTGAATTACTTAGACTAATATATAGTTTGTTTTTTTGTCAGAGAATATAACTTGAACCCCTTTCAATTTCACTGTTGTGTTCTTCTCACGTGTTGTATAACTTATTTTACGCTATGTAACAAAATTTTCACTTTTTCTTGTTCCTGGACAGAAAGTGTTATTTCCCAATTGCTTATGCCTAAAGTGAATGGAAAAGGCCTATTTTTCTTTCAAACTTTGCTTTTGTAACCTGGGAGTGTACAACGAAAACATGATGGGAGACTATATTTGGGGGCTGATACGTGAAAGTGATTTACATTACAGTCGCAAATCTCGGAAAAACTACTCACTTCTGAACATTTATGTAAAACTTTAGTATAAATACATGTAAATTTTGATTCATATGTTGTTTTATTCAGACCTTATGTAAATGAAAATGTGCAAATTTGTCCGTTTTTACATATAAAATAGGTTAATTTCAAAATTCCATTATCCAGGTCACAAAAGCAAAGTTTGAAGGGAATAATGGTCATTTTCTGTACTTTTACAACATAAGTAATTAAGAAATAACACATACTATCCAAGAACAAAACTTGTGTTACATAGTGTTATTTAATAAAAGTTCGTAGCTTATGTAGATGTAGAGAATCTACAAGAATGTGGTTGTTTGAGACGGATGAAAATCATGGTATACACGTTTGTCTATGTAGTGGTATGTTAAAGATGTTACTGTCCTTAGTTTGAAATTCCAAATTTCCAGCGTAGCTGCTTAACTGTTTGATATAACGTAAAGCTAGATAACAGGCAATCTGCGCTCCGCCCACTACGGGTGAATGAAACCCAGAATTCTTCGAAATAGTCAATCTTCTGAAACTCTTTTCGATTGGTTCCTATTTCAGCCTCAGAGTTTCGTATACCACTAAAGTATAGTGATAAATTTAATGATAGTTTATAAAGTAAGCTTTAGTTGTAAACGATTTATAAAGAAAACTGTTTGTTTGTTTGTTTGTTTTGGAATTTCGCACAAAGCTACTCGAGGGCTATCTGTGCTAGCCGTCCCTGATTTAGCAGTGTAAGACTAGAGGGAAGGCAGCTAGTCATCACCACCCACCGCCAACTCTTGGGCTACTCTTTTACCAACGAAAAGTGGGATTGACCGTCACATTATAACGCCCCCACGGCTGGGAGGGCGAGCCTGTTTGGCGCGACTCGGGCGCGAACCAGCAACCCTCAGATTACGAAGCGCACGCCTTAACGCGCTAGGCCATGCCAGGGCCAAAGAAAACTGAGCTTATAACACTGGAAAATCTGAATTTGTGTCAGGAAGTCCAAAAGAGTTACTTACTACAATTTAGCTTTTTATTATGAACTGGACAACTTGTTCCTTATGAATAAAAAAAACGATACTGATGTTTTAAGTTCACGAATATACGACGGATGCAATCTGTAATCAGAAAAATATATGAATCAGTTTTGATAATGCATGAAAATTTCTTGAACTTAAGGGTTCAATGTTCGAGTCCTATTACTGATATTTGGGTTAGTGAACGAGTCCGTGTGTGTGTGTTTTCTTATAGCAAAGTCACATCGGGCTCTCTGCTGTGTCCACCGAGGGAAATCGAACCCCTAATTTTAGCGTTGTAAATCCGTAGCCTTACCGCTGTCCTACTGGGGGAGGGGCCCGTTAAAAGAGTGGTGTTGAAGTCCTACTATTCAACTGGAATAGCTCAAGAGTTTACAATGGCTGCTGTTGACAAGCAAACTATTCTATAATGCATAATATCAGAGTTAAAGGTGTTAACACGTACAGTCCTTGTGTAGTTCTGTGCTAATATATTGAAGAAACAAAAATTAAACAACCATCAAGAAAACCTCATGATAAGCTGCAGAAACAACCACAACTATATACAAACAAACGGCCTAAACATGTGCAACCCAGTATCGCCAGTTCTAGCCAATATTTTTGTGACACAAATTGAAACACAAGCAATTAACACAGCATGCACAAATGGCCCGGCATGGCCAAGTGTGTTAAGGCGTTCGACTCGCAATCCGAGGGTCGCGGGTTCGAATCCCGGTTGCACCAATCATGTTCGCCCTTTCAGCCGTGGGGGCGTTATATGTGACCGTCAATCCTACTATTCGTTGGTAAAAGAGCAGCCCAAGAGTTGTCGGTGGGTGGTGATGACTAGCTGCTTTGTCTCTAGTCTTACACTGCTAAATTAGGGACAGCTAGCGCAGATAGCCCTCGTGTAGCTTTGCGCGAAATTGAAAAACAAGCAAACTTGTGCATATTTCTACTGGAACACAATATTTTGGTATAAAGTTCATTTTAGTATCCCAGAAGAAGGAAAGAACGTTGTCACGCCATTTTCTTACTTCAGAACTTGAAGCTCTTTGATGGGTCGGCAGTAAGCCTACGCATTTACAAAGCTAAAAGCTAACATTCGGGTTCAAAACCCCGCGGTGGGCAGAGTGAAGATGGCAACTTATGTAACTATGCGGTAAAACAAACAAAGAAAACAGATATCTAAAAAAATCAAAACTATTTGGAATGACTTGACTATACCTTACTAGTGCTTATTGTAGCACAGTTTTCCGATCGCCTTACTATACCTTACTAGTGGCTTATCGTAGCACAGTTTTCCGATCGCCTTGACTATACCTTACTAGTGCTTATTGTAGCACTGTTTTCCGATCACCTTACTATACCTTACTAGTGGCTTACTGTAGCACTGTTTTCCGATCGCCTTACTATACCTTACTAGTGGCTTATTGTAGCACTGTTTTCCGATCACCTTCAACTGACTGGAATTAGAGCTAATGGTACCTTTCCAGCTGATTATGAAGAATCAGTTTCAACCGGTTGTTTTCAAACCAATTATGAAGAATTGGTTTCTATCACTTGATATTAGAGTGAATGTTCTGTTTTCCAACTGTTTATAAAAAATCGGACTTAATCGGCTGGTATTAGAATTCAACAGTCTGTTTTCTGTTCTGTTGTGAAGAACCAGTTTCAACTAACTGATATTAGAGTGAGTGGTCTGTTTTCTGTTCTGTTGTGAAGTACTAGTTTCATCTGACGGATACTAGAGTTAGTGGTCTGTTTTCTATTCTGTTGTAAAGTACCAATTTCAACTGACTGATATTAGAGTGAGTGGTCTGTTTTGTGTTCTGCTGGGAAGAAACAGTTTCAACTGACTGGTATTAGAGGGAGTTGTCTGTTTTGTGTTCTGTTGTGAAGAACCAGTTTCAACTGACTGGTATTAGAATGAATGGTCTGTTTTCTGTTCTTTTGTGAAGAACCAGTTTCAACTGACTGGTATTAAAGTGAATGATTTGTTTTCCGCAACTCTTGAGAAACCAAAACCACGTCTCTGAAAACACATAAACCATCAGAAAGCATACAAATATCACTATTACTACTGGTTGAACTTGTTTTATAGCGAACACTCAGATCTGTAAGGGTTCCGGTACTTTAGTATGCAAAAATGCACTCCACCACAATAGACTCCTTGCTGAAGAGATGCGCAGTAGAAAGAGTGAACGAACGATTGACAGCTTTACGACTTTTAGGACCTCAACAATTTCAAGAACGCTAGTGGCGATTATAGGTTTCAGTGTAGTGGAAAGTTCTAACATCCATTATGACTTTGTGGTTACACAGGTCGATGCAGTAAGATTTACTAACAAGTCCTAATTAGTTCTTAAATCAAATTAAACTTATGAATATGAAATTAAGTATGCCTTGGAGAACACGAGTAACATTAGATTGTGTAGATGGCGCCTTTAATTGCTCTCTACAACAACCCGGCCATTGAAATTTCTTTAACAACTTTAACCTAATCTAGTTTCTTACTGAGAAACGTCTAACTTAAGATTTGCTATGAAATGGTTTTGAATATTTGTTTTTTTGGATGTTACATATAACAGGCAATAACAAAAATGCTAATGATGGACAAAACTTTTAATCCACCCCCGCCAAAAAGAGCTACAACACAAATAAAGAAAACTAATGGTAAGTGAAAAGGTACTTTCGTTACACACATACTAGACAAGATAGCCAAACATAAACTCGACAACAATGAGAAATACAATAATACGATAAAACGGATTTGAAAGTTTTGTTTATGTAACAGCCAAAACAACAACAACAAAACCAGAGGTGACAGCAGTCGCTTTTATTTCACGGGGTAGTAACTCCAACTAGAAGGTGTTTTCAAAACTCATGCATCAGCTGAAGTTTATAGACTTACAACGCTAAAATTCAGGGTTCGACTCTATCATACGTTCTTGTGATACGTACAGATGCATGAATACCTCCAAATAATTTGTACGATAACAAATATCAAATACAATAGTAAAGTGCTAAAGCAAAGGTGAAGTTTTATTTCATATAACATACGTAATTTCAGCAACCTCTCCCCACAATGTACACCTGCAGGCTTATAACGCTAAAATTTGGATTTCGATACCTGCAGAATGAAAAAAACCTATTCCGTAGTTAAAAGAAACAAACGTAGGATCAAGAGCTGGAGAATAAGTCTATTGACAAGTAGGTGAAGTTGTGTATCATTTAGACTAAAATTATTTTCTTCTAACGATAAGAATTAGTTTCTAAAGTCCAATTTAATGAGGCCCCGGCATGGCCAGATGGTTAAGGCATTCGACAGGTTATCCGAAGGTTGCGGGTTCGAATCCCCGTCATACCAAACATGCCTGCCCTTTCAGCCGTGGGGGTGTTATAATATAACGGTCAATTCCAACATTTGTTGGTAAAAAAGTAGCCCAAGAGTTAGCGGTGGGTGGTGGTGACTATCTGCCTTCCCTCTAGTCTTACACTGCTAAGTTAGGGACGGCTAACGCCGATATCCCTCGTGTAGCTTTGCGCGAAATTCAAAACAAACCAAACCAATTTAATGAATGAATGGAAATGGATGAATATTGAGTCGAAAATGATTACGTTTGAGATATTATAATTACTCTTTACTTTTTAAATGTAAGAAATAATTGAAGTAAATATTAAATACTTCTTCGATGTATAGGTTTTTCAAGAAAAGCAATTGAAACCGTGAGTATGCACATTTTTCTTCTCGTACCTAGCGAATAGCACCCAATATACGGGGCGTTATAATGTGACAGTCAATCTTACTACTCGTTGGTAAAAGAGTAGCTTGGGAGTTGGCGGTGAGTGGTGATAACTAGCTGCTTCCCTCTAGTCTTACAATACTAGCGCAGATGTGTAGATTTGCTCGAAATTCAAAAACAAACAAACAATTTTACCAAAGATGAAAGGTCTGTGCAATCGAAGAATATTTTTCTTCTGTTTATTGGAATATCTTCTTCGTTGTTTTAATGTTCTATTAACTACGCTTTCAAAGATGCAGTTCTGAGTCCAACGACTGTTTGTCGCTAGACACAAAGCTATTCCCACCACAGGTTTCAAAACTCGATTTCAGCGTCATAATCCCTCAGATTTACAGTTGAGCCAATGGATAAATATGGTAACCACTTCCAGTGAACCAGTTTTATAAAACGTTTTTTTTACTGAACATCACTAGTTTTCGTACCTGGAAATTTCCGTACCTGTGATTTCGTCTTCTCAGATATCAGTTTCTCTGTAGTAAATTAATTCATCATTTTTACGTCTTGAGATTTCACAAAGAATCCAATAATTTCAATTTAACTTAGAGTTCTGTCTAGTCAATTAAGTTAAAGCAATAAAGAACTTACTAAAATGAAGGGGATTTCTGCCATAAGCTAAACCTTTCTCTGACTTAAATTTACATATTCAAATTCTAGTGAAGGTAATTAAATTTAGTCTTGAGGCTATATTTTAAACTTTTTACCAAAATTTAAACTGTTAAACACGTCTTCAGGCTTATCCTCTCTGCAGCAGAACTACAAAATCAGATATTTGCTGCGTTTGATAATACAGAACGCACTGTCAACTTTTGAACAACTCTTCGATCACTAAATAGTGGAATTTGACTCTAACCCTTATAATGCACTTAAGGCCTCAAAGTTTGGAGTGTGATTTTCGTTTATGGCATTGAAATGCAGCTGATGAACTCACAGATCCACAGACTAACATGCCAACTGTTCGGTTATGTTATGTCAGGTAACAGTCGAGCAGAGATGTAACTCCTCCACTAAACAGCATAGCCCTGGACTTATCTCTGATTATTATAGACTGACTTATTAAAACAGAATATTCTTATCTACTCTCAAACCCTTTAACTCAGACTGGAGCTGATAAAAAACAAACAGCGTCCTACTAAAGAGAATCTCAAAAGCGTCATCTATGTAATTCCGTGTTCCTACAACGATACGTACATTGGAGAAACGGGAGGAAAACTCGTGACAAGAATAAAAGAACATAAAGATAGTACAAGACTCATGAAAACACAAAATTCAGCCATTGCAGAGCCCGCCACGTCAACTGGACACAAAATAAACTGGGAGAAAACTAGAATATTTGACATAGACAAATCCTGAAAGACAAGTAAAATCAAAGAATCATTTTATATTAACACTATTAAACCTTCACTTAACAGAGATTTTGGATCAGAGGTGAATAACCTGTGGCAGCCATTGGTTGAATCTACAGGAAATCTCTCCACCAATCAGAAACAGTGATAATCCAACCAATCAAAACACCATCTCCACAATTCACCAGGACACTATAAAATACCGACAACGCCTGCACACACACTGACCTGAAGACGAAAGACGGAAGACTTTCTAAACGTCGTCCTCTACACTTATATCTCCATAACAAGCAGTTGCAGTCCATTTTACAAAGTTTCGTATTTATTGGATGTTCATTATTAGTTGATTCCAGAATTTTAAATCCGTTTGTCTCTGTTGTTACTCCTTTCGTGTCTTTTATATGGCTGTATTTGTTTGTCCCGATGAAATCCTTCCAGGTACTGGCTGAGAGTTATTATATGAATTACAAGTCTCAGTACTGTATTCAGTTGTTAGGGTGATCCACGTTGGTGTGCAATATAGGTTGATATAGTATTGCTGTTTTTTTCCAGCACTTAGTTTTTTAAGACAACTAATTGTTATAATATTACTGTCTGAGCAGAATGTTTATAAATTTATTGATCAAGATATATTTTTAATCTGCCTCAAGTAACCCTTCACAGACACTATAGGACACTACAAAGTTGGTCACATTCTCTGCGTCAAAAAGCTATGAACCTACCTGGCTTAAAACAAGACAATACAACCTTGTAGAATCGTCTTACCCCACAACAATGACGTATATTTCTCCCATAGGCTCGGAGTGATATTTTGCGCAGTTATCACATATACTGTATAATATGCGCATGGTCTTTCCAGTTTCCTCTAGGAGCATTTACATGATGATTTAATTTATTTAACTCCATTATTTGTGTTTAAAATGAAATCCAGTTTCAATTTGTACGTAAAAATACAAAAACAGAGAACACGTTTGGAAAGAAACACTGGACTGTCACCTTTAAACAGGTTAATGAAACAGTCAGTAGTTGTAGTCTCTTAAGATATCTTCTGTCGACCAACTCACTTGAAAACCAAGTGCATTACTTCTTATTTAAAAGCTAACTTCAAATTTACCAACAAGGACCAGTGGTGATTACGTGACTGGTCATTCTCATACAAGTTAAAACCGTAACCTGTAGATAGAATCTACTCGGCCATTGAAGGACGTTGTTGTTGTTGTTGACATATTTGCACAATGTACGACGTTGCAGCAATATTCCTGCAGTTGGTGAATGTATTATGTTCCAGAGAACAACAAAGGGACAAAAGGAATTACAATGAAATTAATTAAACAGTTTTTTGATCACTTGTTTATGCGAAATTCGCGGAAAATCAAACAAAAGGAAAGATTCCTCAATTACTATGAAAAGTTTGAAACGCATAGTACGGCCCTATAACACAATCTTATTGGTAAATGGCTCCCAACCAAAAGAAGTGGTTTTGCTTTCAGTACGTAGAAAAACAGAAAGTCTATGTCAAACTTCTGTTTTATGCTGAAGTTACATTTGCAATAAAACATTTTAAAACTTTCTTTTTATCGTGATAGTGATATTAAGTGGGAAAAAAAACTTCATTCAGAATTACAGTGAACGTCTTACTTACGTTCTTTTGTTATTATCACGTTTGAATATTTTCACAGGACTCGAATGTTAAATTCTTGGACCACCACTGATTAAGTTTGGCAAATAAAACTTCACTTATACCAAATAACATTTTGTCATACTTTTGTTAAGAATCAGCTAAAGGTCAATGCCAACTTCGTTTGTTCGATGTAAGTGTTGGATCAACAACACAAAGTAGTGATGGTTCTGATTATTAGGGCAGAAAGAACCATGCAATAAAAAGACAGAAACAGTAAAAAATGGCTTTAGTCAGAAAGGTGAGACATTTCTATGTCACAGACTACTGAATGTCAATAGAATAACTCAACCAATAAATAAAGATGTGAAAATATACTGAATTTTGAATAATTTGTAATGAAATTATAGATCAAACAATACGAACATTACACAAACCTAAGTAATAATCAACGTTATATCTATTTCAAAATTTCTAATGGGAATGTTTTTTTTTTCTATTAATTATTATTTAAAAGCGTAATTTCTAGCTCTCAGTGCTCTATCTCCCTGACGTTTCAATTGACGAAAACAAAAGCACTTGATAACTACTTATCTCAGGTGAGAAGTCAGTTTCCAACTGTCATCAGAGGGTGTGTTAAAACATTAACACAATAGAATCACACCTACTTGTTACTTAACATATTTTCAAAGCCAATAACGTATTTCCTATCTTTCTATAAAAGATGAAGGTGAACATTATTGGTGAAACCTGACAATCTTCTTTCGAAGTGAGAGCCTTTATTAAAACTCGGGCGAATCCTTAAGGCGGCTGAACTGACTGTTCACTATATACACCACTTATTTATTCTGTTTTTATGAATAAAAGTTTCAACCAGAGTGACAGAAACTCACGATCACCCCATTTGGCCATCATCCACCTCTTTTTTTTTTTTTTCTTTGCAAACTCGACTCTCTTTCAAGGAGTCTTTCTTCATTATGGTTCCCCATCGGTAACAGCCTGGGTATTGTTGGAAGTTCTTCATGGCACAGAGAGGCCTTTTTCTAATGAACACGCAATGTGCACAAGACACAATCATTGTTGGTTCAGGCTAATGAAAGCACGTGCAGCCTCCGGAACACGTGCTCTTACAAACCTGTCGAGCTACATAGTTTAGCTTCCGCTAATGAGCTGGTTAAAATCGATAACTGTACAGCATTATCGATTAATGTTTGACATCTTGTCTTAACAGATCCTTACCTTTTAACTTATAAATATTTCACTGTTTAAGCTTTCTTTCAGAAAACTGCCTACGAAACGTTCTAACTTTCAAAGGGTTATCTCCGGAAATCGTTTTCTAACGTAACCAATTGTATGCGTCTAAACAATATTCAGTTAATAAATGCTGGGAAAGAACGCCTGTGAAGCAATAATAAGAAATACAATTAAAACACGAAACAGGTGAAATGAATAATCACAAAATGATATAAGTGTACAGTAGTAAAAACACGTGGTGAAGAAAAGACCATACAGTAAGAGTGACCTTTCTAGGTGTATTATTGGTAACTGCTGGTATCATAGCATACAGTGAAGATAACGTTAAGTAATAATGGTATCTGTAGATTGTCATGGTATCTGGTGAAGATAATGTTAATTAATAATGGTATCTATAGATTATCATGGTATCTGGTGAAGATAATGTTAAGTAATAATGGTATCTGTAGATTATCACGGTATCTGGTGAAGATAACGTTAAGTAATAATGGTATCTGTAGATTATCATGGTATCTGGTGAAGATAATGTTAAGTAATAATGGTATCTGTAGATAATGTTAAGTAATAATGTATCTGTAGATCAGCATGAAGATAACGTTAAGTAATAATGGTATCTGTAGATTATCACGGTATCTGGTAAAGATAATGTTAAGTAATAATGGTATCTGTAGATTATCATGGTATCTGGTGAAGATAATGTTAAGTAATAATGGTATCTGTAGATTATCACGGTATCTGGTGAAGATAATGTTAAGTAATAATAGTATCTGTAGATTATCACGGTATCTGGTGAAGATAACGTTAAGTAATAATGGTATCTGTAGATTGTCATGGTATCTGGTAAAGATAATGTTAAGTAATAATGGTATCTGTAGATCAGCATGGTATCTGGTGAAGATAACGTTAAGTAATAATGGTATCTGTAGATTATCATGGTATCTGGTAAAGATAATGTTAAGTAATAATGGTATCTCTAGATTGTCACGGTATGTGGTGAAGATAATGTTAAGTAATAATGGTATCTAATGAAGATAACGTTAAGTAATAATGGTATCTGTAGATCCGCATGGTATCTGGTGAAAATAAAGTTAAGTAATAATGGTATCTGTAGATTATCATAGTATCTGGTAAAGATAATGTTAAATAATAATGATATTTAGTGAAGATAACGTTAAGTAATAATGGTATCTGTAGATTGTCACGGTATCTGGTGAAGATAATGTTAAGTAATAATGGTATCTGTAGATCAGCATGGTATCTGGTGAATATAACGTTAAGTAATAATGGTATCTGTGGATTATCATAGTATCTGTTAAGTAATAATGGTATCTAATGAAGATAACGTTAGGTAAAAATGGTATCTGTAGATCAGCATGGTATCTGGTGAAAATAACGTTAAGTAATAATGGTATCTGTAGATTATCACGGTATCTGGTAAAGATAATGTTAAGTAATAATGGTATCCGTAGATTACCACTGTATCTGGTGAAGATATTGTTAAGTAATAATGGTATCTGCAGATTATCACGGTATCTGGTAAAGATAATGTTAAGTAATAATGGTATCTGTAGATTATCACGGTATCTGGTAAAGATAATGTTAAGTAATAATGGTATCTGCAGTTTATCACGGTATCTGGTGAAGATAATGTTAAGTAATAATGGTATCTAATGAAGATAACGTTAAGTAATAATGGTATCTGTAGATCAGCATGGTATCTGGTGAAGATAACGTTAAGTAATAATGGTATCTGTAGATTATCACGGTATCTGGTGAAGATAATGTTAAGTAATAATGGTATCTGTAGATTATCATGGTATGTGGTGAAGATAACTTTAAGTAATAATGGTATCTGTAGATTATCATAGTATCTGGTGAAAATAATGTTAAGTAATAATGGTATCCGCAGATTATCACGGTATCTGGTAAAGATAATGTTAAGTAATAATGGTATCTGTAGATTGTCATGGTATCTGGTGAAGATAATGTTAAGTAATAATGGTATCTGTAGATTATCATGGTATCTGGTGAAGATAACGTTAAGTAATAATTGTATTTGTAGATTGTCGTGGTATCTGGTATCGTCATTACTCATCCAGTAAGAACTAGCCCGTAGTATATCATCATTACTCATCCAGTAAGAACTAGCCCGTAGTATATCATCATTACTCCTCCAGTAAGAATAATGTTAAGTAATAATGGTATCTCTCCAACAATGAAGGTAACAGCTGTTTACTAAGAACTATGATATGAAATCAATTTAAGTAAAATTGGCAATAATGTAACTAAAACCCAATTTTACTAACACTTAGTATAACTTACCTTTGGAAAATAAGATAATAATCCAATGTATTTCTGGAACTTTTGTACATCTCAATAGTAATCCATTTATCCGTGGAATTTTATTTAGCAATTTTCACAAGTTTTGACAAATAAATATCCTCACTATTAATTATTTAACTTTTACATAATTTTAACTTGTTTTTGTACCTGTGATTTTCCACTAAACCAAATATATCTTAAGAAGAAGGTTAAGTTATAATGGTATCTGCAGATTATCACGGTATCTGGTGAAAATAAAGTAAAGTAATAATGGTATCTGTAGATTATCATAGTATCTGGTAAAGATGATGTTAAGTAATAATGGTATCTGCAGATTATCATAGTATCTGGTGAAGAAATTGTTAAATAATAATAATATTTAGTAAAGATAACGTTAAGTAATAATGGTATCTGTAGATTGTCATGGTATCTGGTAAAGATAATGTTAAGTAATAATGGTATCTGTAGATTATCACGGTATCTGGTGAAGATAATGTTAAGTAATAATGGTATCTGTAGATTATCACGGTATCTGGTAAATATAATGTTAAGTAATAATGGTATCTGTAGATTGTCACGGTATCTGGTGAAGATAATGTTAAGTAATAATGGTATCTAATGAAGATAACGTTAAGTAATAATGATATCTGTAGATCAGCATGGTATCTGGTGAGTTTAACGTTAAGTAATAATGGTATCTGTAGATTGACACGGTATCTGGTGAAGATAATGTTAAGTAATAATGGTATCTCCAGATCAGCATGGTATGTGGTGAAGATAACTTTAAGTAATAATGGTATCTGTAGATTATCATGGTATCTGGTGAAGATAATGTTAAGTAATAATGGTATCTGTAGATTATCACGGTATCTGGTAAAGATAATGTTAAGTAATAATGGTATCTGTAGATCAGCATGGTATCTAATGAAGATAACGTTAAGTAATAATGATATTTAGTGAAGATAATGTTAAATAATAATAGTATCTGTAGATTATCACGGTATCTGGTGAAGATAACGTTAAGTAATAATGGTATCTGTAGATCAGCATGGTATCTGATGAAGATAACGTTAAGTAATAATGGTATCTGTAGATTATCATGGTATCTGGTAAAGATAATGTTAAATAATAATGATATTTAGTGAAGATAACGTTAAGTAATAATGGTATTTGTAGATTGTCATGGTATCTGGTAAAGATAATGTTAAGTAATAATGGTATCTGTAGATTATCACGGTATCTGGTGAAGATAATGTTAAGTAATAATGGTATCTGTAGATTATCACGGTATCTGGTGAAGATAATGTTAAGTAATAATGGTATCTGTAGATCAGCATGGTATCTGGTGAAGATAACGTTAAGTAATAATGGTATCTGTAGATTATCATGGTATCTGGTAAAGATAATGTTAAGTAATAATGGTATCTGTAGATTGTCACGGTATCTGGTGAAGATAATGTTAAGTAATAATGGTATCTAATGAAGATAACGTTAAGTAATAATGGTATCTGTAGATTATCACGGTATCTGGTAAAGATAATGTTAAGTAATAATGGTATCTGCAGATTATCACGGTATCTGGTAAATATAATGTTAAGTAATAATGGTATCTGTAGATTGTCACGGTATCTGGTGAAGATAATGTTAAGTAATAATGGTATCTGTAGATTATCATGGTATCTGGTGAAGATAACGTTAAGTAATAATGGTATCTGTAGATTATCATAGTATCTGGTGAAGATAATGTTAAGTAATAATGGTATCTGGTGAAGATAATGTTAAGTAATAATGGTATCTGTAGATTATCATGGTATCTGGTGAAGATAACGTTAAGTAATAATGGTATTTGTAGATTGTCGTGGTATCTGGTGAAGATAACGTTAAGTAATAATGGTATCTGTAGATTATCATGGTATCTGGTAAAGATAATGTTAAGTAATAATGGTATCTGCAGATTATCACGGTATCTGGTGAAGATAATGTTAAGTAATAATGGTATCTGTAGATTGTCATGGTATCTGGTGAAGATAACGTTAAGTAATAATGGTATCTGTAGATTATCATAGTATCTGGTAAAGATAATGTTAAGTAATAATGGTATCTGTAGATTATCATGGTATCTGGTGAAGATAATGTTAAATAATAATGATATTTAGTAAAGATAACGTTAAGTAATAATGGTATCTGTAGATTATCATGGTATCTGGTAAAGATAATGTTAAGTAATAATGGTATCTGTAGATTATCACGGTATCTGGTGAAGATAATGTTAAGTAATAATGGTATTTCCAGATCAGCATGGTATGTGGTGAAGATAACTTTAAGTAATAATGGTATCTGTAGATTATCACGGTATCTAATGAAAATAACGTTAAGTAATAATGATATCTGTAGATCAGCATGGTATCTGGTGAAGATAACGTTAAGTAATAATGGTATCTGTAGATTATCATGGTATCTGGTAAAGATAATGTTAAGTAATAATGGTATCTGTAGATTATCACGGTATCTGGTGAAGATAATGTTAAGTAATAATGGTATCTGTAGATCAGCATGGTATGTGGTGAAGATAACTTTAAGTAATAATGGTATCTGTAGATTATCATAGTATCTGGTGAAGATAATGTTAAGTAATAATGGTATCCGCAGATTATCACGGTATCTGGTAAAGATAATGTTAAGTAATAATGGTATCTGTAGATTTTCATGGTATCTGGTGAAGATAATGTTAAGTAATAATAGTATCTGTAGATTATCATGGTATCTGGTGAAGATAACGTTAAGTAATAATGGTATCTGTAGATTGTCATGGTATCTGGTGAAGATAATGTTAAGTAATAATGGTATCTAATGAAGATAACGTTAAGTAATAATGGTATCTGTAGATCAGCATGGTATCTGGTGAAGAATAATGTTAAGTAATAATGGTATCTGTAGATTATCACGGTATCTGGTAAAGATAATGTTAAGTAATAATGGTATCTGTAGATTATCACGGTATCTGGTGAAGATAATGTTAAGTAATAATGGTATCTGTAGATTATCACGGTATCTGGTAAAGATAATGTTAAGTAATAATGGTATCTGTAGATTATCACGGTATCTGGTAAAGATAATGTTAAGTAATAATGGTATCTGCAGATTATCACGGTATCTGGTAAATATAATGTTAAGTAATAATGGTATCTGTAGATTATCATGGTATCTGGTAAAGATAATGTTAAGTAATAATGGTATCTGTAGATTGTCACGGTATCTGGTGAAGATAATGTTAAGTAATAATGGTATCTGTAGATTATCATGGTATCTGGTGAAGATAACGTTAAGTAATAATGGTATCTGTAGATTATCATGGTATCTGGTGAAGATAATGTTAAGTAATAATGGTATCTGTAGATTATCACGGTATCTGGTAAAGATAATGTTAAGTAATAATGGTATCTGTAGATTATCACGGTATCTGGTAAAGATAATGTTAAGTAATAATGGTATCTGTAGATTATCACGGTATCTGGTGAAGATAATGTTAAGTAATAATGGTATCTAATGAAGATAACGTTAAGTAATAATGATATCTGTAGATTATCATGGTATCTGGTGAAGATAACGTTAAGTAATAATGGTATCTGTAGATTATCACGGTATCTGGTGAAGATAATGTTAAGTAATAATGGTATCTGTAGATTATCATGGTATCTGGTGAAGATAATTTAAGTAATAATGGTATCTGTAGATTATCACGGTATCTGGTGAAGATAATGTTAAGTAATAATGGTATCTGTAGATTATCACGGTATCTGGTAAAGATAATGTTAAGTAATAATGGTATCTGTAGATTATCATGGTATCTGGTGAAGATAATGTTAAGTAATAATGGTATCTGTAGATTATCACGGTATCTGGTAAAGATAATGTTAAGTAATAATGGTATCTGTAGATTATCATGGTATCTGGTGAAGATAATGTTAAGTAATAATGGTATCTGTAGATTATCATGGTATCTGGTGAAGATAACGTTAAGTAATAATGGTATCTGTAGATTGTCATGGTATCTGGTGAAGATAATGTTAAGTAATAATGGTATCTGTAGATTATCATGGTATCTGGTGAAGATAATGTTAAGTAATAATGGTATCTGTAGATTATCACGGTATCTGGTGAAAATAATGTTAAGTAATAATGGTATCTGTAGATTATCATAGTATCTGGTAAAGATAATGTTAAGTAATAATGGTATCTGTAGATTATCATAGTATCTGGTGAAGATAATGTTAAATAATAATGATATTTAGTGAAGATAACGTTAAGTAATAATGGTATCTGTAGATTGTCATGGTATCTGGTAAAGATAATGTTAAGTAATAATGGTATCTGTAGATTATCACGGTATCTGGTGAAGATAATGTTAAGTAATAATGGTATCTGTAGATTATCACGGTATCTGGTAAAGATAATGTTAAGTAATAATGGTATCTGTAGATTGTCACGGTATCTGGTGAAGATAATGTTAAGTAATAATGGTATCTAATGAAGATAACGTTAAGTAATAATGGTATCTGTAGATCAGCATGGTATCTGGTGAAGATAACGTTAAGTAATAATGGTATCTGTAGATTATCACGGTATCTGGTGAAGATAATGTTAAGTAATAATGGTATCTGTAGATTATCATGGTATCTGGTGAAGATAACGTTAAGTAATAATGGTATCTGTAGATTATCATGGTATCTGGTGAAGATAATGTTAAGTAATAATGGTATCTGTAGATTATCACGGTATCTGGTAAAGATAATGTTAAGTAATAATGGTATCTGTAGATTATCACGGTATCTGGTGAAGATAACGTTAAGTAATAATGATATCTAGTGAAGATAATGTTAAGTAATAATGGTATCTGTAGATTATCACGGTATCTGGTGAAGATAATGTTAAGTAATAATGGTATCTGTAGATTGTCATGGTATCTGGTGAAGATAATGTTAAGTAATAATGGTATCTGTAGATTATCATGGTATCTGGTGAAGATAATGTTAAGTAATAATGGTATCTGTAGATTATCATAGGTATCTGGTAAGATAATGTTAAATAATAATGGTATTTGAGATTGTCATGTGAAGATAACGTTAAGTAATAATGGTATCTGTAGATTGTCATGGTATCTGGTAAAGATGATGTTAAGTAATAATGGTATCTGTTGATTATCACGGTATCTGGTGAAGATAATGTTAAGTAATAATAGTATCTGTAGATTATCACGGTATCTGGTGAAGATAATGTTAAGTAATAATGGTATCTGTAGATTATCATGGTATCTGGTGAAGATAATGTTAAGTAATAATGGTATCTGTAGATTATCATGGTATCTGGTAAAGATAATGTTAAGTAATAATGGTATCTGTAGATTGTCACGGTATCTGGTGAAAATAATGTTAAGTAATAATGGTATCTAATGAAGATAACGTTAAGTAATAATGGTATCTGTAGATTATCATGGTATCTGGTGAAGATAATGTTAAGTAATAATGGTATCTGTAGATTATCACGGTATCTGGTAAAGATAATGTTAAGTAATAATGGTATCTGTAGATTATCACGGTATCTGGTGAAGATAATGTTAAGTAATAATGGTATCTGTAGATTATCATGGTATCTGGTGAAGATAATGTTAAGTAATAATGGTATCTGTAGATTATCATAGTATCTGGTGAAGATAATGTTAAGTAATAATGGTATCTGGTATCTGGTGATAATGTTAAGTAATAATTGTATCTGTAGATTATCATGGTATCTGGTGAAGATAACGTTAAGTAATAATGGTATCTGTAGATTATCATGGTATCTGGTGAAGATAATGTTAAGTAATAATGGTATCTGTAGATTATCATGGTATCTGGTGAAGATAATGTTAAGTAATAATGGTATCTGTAGATTATCACGGTATCTGGTGAAGATAATGTTAAGTAATAATGGTATCTGTAGATTGTCATGGTATCTGGTGAAGATAATGTTAAGTAATAATGGTATCTGTAGATTATCATGGTATCTGGTGAAGATAATGTTAAATAATAATGATATCTTAGTAAAGATAAAGATAAGTAATAATGGTATCTGTAGATTATCATGGTATCTGGTAAAGATAATGTTAAGTAATAATGGTATCTGTAGATTATCACGGTATCTGGTGAAGATAATGTTAAGTAATAATAGTATCTGTAGATTATCACGGTATCTGGTGAAGATAACGTTAAGTAATAATGGTATCTGTAGATTATCACGGTATCTGGTGAAGATAACGTTAAGTAATAATGGTATCTGTAGATTATCATGGTATCTGGTGAAGATAATGTTAAGTAATAATGGTATCTGTAGATTATCATGGTATCTGGTAAAGATAATGTTAAGTAATAATGGTATCTGTAGATTATCACGGTATCTGGTGAAGATAATGTTAAGTAATAATGGTATCTGTAGATTATCATGGTATCTGGTGAAGATAACGTTAAGTAATAATGGTATCTGTAGATTATCACGGTATCTGGTGAAGATAATGTTAAGTAATAATGGTATCTGTAGATTATCACGGTATCTGGTGAAGATAATGTTAAGTAATAATGGTATCTGTAGATTATCATGGTATCTGGTGAAGATAATGTTAAGTAATAATGGTATCTGTAGATTATCATGGTATCTGGTGAAGATAATGTTAAGTAATAATGGTATCTGTAGATTGTCATGGTATCTGGTGAAGATAATGTTAAGTAATAATGGATTATCATGGTATCTAATGAAGATAACGTTAAGTAATAATGGTATCTGTAGATCAGCATGGTATCTGGTGAAGATAACGTTAAGTAATAATGGTATCTGTAGATTATCACGGTATCTGGTAAAGATAATGTTAAGTAATAATGGTATCTGTAGATTATCACGGTATCTGGTGAAGATAATGTTAAGTAATAATGGTATCTGTAGATTATCACGGTATCTGGTAAAGATAATGTTAAGTAATAATGGTATCTGTAGATTATCAATAATGGTATCTGGTTGTCATGGTAAGATAATGTTAAGTAATAATGGTATCTGTAGATTATCACGGTATCTGGTAAAGATAATGTTAAGTAATAATGGTATCTGTAGATTATCATGGTATCTGGTGAAGATAATGTTAAGTAATAATGGTATCTGTAGATTATCACGGTATCTGGTGAAGATAATGTTAAGTAATAATGGTATATGTAGATTATCATGGTATCTGGTGAAGATAACGTTAAGTAATAATGGTATCTGTAGATTATCATGGTATCTGGTGAAGATAATGTTAAGTAATAATGGTATCTGTAGATTATCACGGTATCTGGTGAAGATAATGTTAAGTAATAATGGTATCTGTAGATTATCACGGTATCTGGTGAAGATAACGTTAAGTAATAATGGTATCTGTAGATTATCATGGTATCTGGTGAAGATAACGTTAAGTAATAATGGTATCTGTAGATTATCATGGTATCTGGTGAAGATAATGTTAAGTAATAATGGTATCTGTAGATTATCATGGTATCTGGTAAAGATAATGTTAAGTAATAATGGTATCTGTAGATTGTCATGGTATCTGGTGAAGATAATGTTAAGTAATAATGGTATCTGTAGATTATCATGGTATCTGGTGAAGATAATGTTAAGTAATAATGGTATCTGTAGATTATCACGGTATCTGGTGAAGATAATGTTAAGTAATAATGGTATCTGTAGATTATCATGGTATCTGGTGAAGATAATGTTAAGTAATAATGGTATCTGTAGATTATCATAGTATCTGGTAAAGATGATGTTAAGTAATAATGGTATCTGTAGATTATCATAGTATCTGGTGAAGATAATGTTAAATAATAATGATATTTAGTAAAGATAACGTTAAGTAATAATGGTATCTGTAGATTGTCATGGTATCTGGTAAAGATGATGTTAAGTAATAATGGTATCTGTAGATTATCACGGTATCTGGTGAAGATAATGTTAAGTAATAATGGTATCTGTAGATTATCACGGTATCTGGTGAAGATAACTTTAAGTAATAATGGTATCTGTAGATTATCACGGTATCTGGTGAAAATAATGTTAAGTAATAATGGTATCTGTAGATTGTCATGGTATCTGGTGAAGATAACGTTAAGTAATAATGGTATCTGTAGATTATCATGGTATCTGGTGAAGATAATGTTAAGTAATAATGGTATCTGTAGATTATCACGGTATCTGGTGAAGATAATGTTAAGTAATAATGGTATCTGTAGATTGTTATCATGGTATCTGGTGAAGATAATGTTAAGTAATAATGGTATCTGTAGATTATCATGGTATCTGGTGAAGATAATGTTAAGTAATAATGGTATCTGTAGATTATCACGGTATCTGGTGAAGATAATGTTAAGTAATAATGGTATCTGTAGATTATCATGGTATCTGGTGAAGATAATGTTAAGTAATAATGGTATCTGTAGATTATCATGGTATCTGGTGAAGATAATGTTAAGTAATAATGGTATCTGTAGATTATCATGGTATCTGGTGAAGATAATGTTAAGTAATAATGGTATCTGTGAAGATAACGTTAAGTAATAATGGTATCTGTAGATTATCATGGTATCTGGTGAAGATAACGTTAAGTAATAATGGTATCTGTAGATTATCACGGTATCTGGTAAAGATAATGTTAAGTAATAATGGTATCTGTAGATTATCACGGTATCTGGTGAAGATAATGTTAAGTAATAATAGTATCTGTAGATTATCACGGTATCTGGTGAAGATAATGTTAAGTAATAATGGTATCTGTAGATTATCACGGTATCTGGTAAAGATAATGTTAAGTAATAATGGTATCTGCAGATTATCACGGTATCTGGTAAATATAATGTTAAGTAATAATGGTATCTGTAGATTATCATGGTATCTGGTAAAGATAATGTTAAGTAATAATGGTATCTGTAGATTATCACGGTATCTGGTGAAGATAATGTTAAGTAATAATGGTATCTGTAGATTATCATGGTATCTGGTGAAGATAATGTTAAGTAATAATGGTATCTGTAGATTATCATGGTATCTGGTGAAGATAATGTTAAGTAATAATGGTATCTGTAGATTATCACGGTATCTGGTAAAGATAATGTTAAGTAATAATGGTATCTGTAGATTATCACGGTATCTGGTGAAGATAATGTTAAGTAATAATGGTATCTGTAGATTATCATGGTATCTGGTGAAGATAACGTTAAGTAATAATGGTATCTGTAGATTATCATGGTATCTGGTGAAGATAATGTTAAGTAATAATGGTATCTGTAGATTATCACGGTATCTGGTGAAGATAATGTTAAGTAATAATGGTATCTGTAGATTATCATGGTATCTGGTGAAGATAATGTTAAGTAATAATGGTATATGTAGATTATCATGGTATCTGGTGAAGATAATGTTAAGTAATAATGGTATCTGTAGATTATCACGGTATCTGGTGAAGATAATGTTAAGTAATAATGGTATCTGTAGATTATCATGGTATCTGGTGAAGATAATGTTAAGTAATAATGGTATCTGTAGATTATCATGGTATCTGGTAAAGATAATGTTAAGTAATAATGGTATCTGTAGATTATCATGGTATCTGGTGAAGATAATGTTAAATAATAATGGTATTTAGATTAACGGTATCTGGTGAACGTTAAGTAATAATGGTATCTGTAGATTATCATGGTATCTGGTAAAGATAATGTTAAGTAATAATGGTATCTGTAGATTATCACGGTATCTGGTGAAGATAATGTTAAGTAATAATGGTATCTGTAGATTATCATGGTATCTGGTGAAGATAATGTTAAGTAATAATGGTATCTGTAGATTATCACGGTATCTGGTGAAGATAATGTTAAGTAATAATGGTATCTGTAGATTATCATGGTATCTGGTGAAGATAACGTTAAGTAATAATGGTATCTGTAGATTATCATGGTATCTGGTATAATGTTAAGTAATAATGGTATCTGCAGATTATCTGGTAAAGATAATGTTAAGTAATAATGGTATCTGTAGATTATCACGGTATCTGGTGAAGATAATGTTAAGTAATAATGGTATCTGTAGATCAGCATGGTATCTGGTAAAGATAACGTTAAGTAATAATAGTATCTGTAGATTATCACGGTATCTTGTGAAGATAATGTTAAGTAATAATGGTATCTGTAGATTATCACGGTATCTGGTGAAGATAATGTTAAGTAATAATGGTATCTGTAGATTATCATGGTATCTGGTGAAGATAATGTTAAGTAATAATGGTATCTGTAGATTATCATGGTATCTGGTGAAGATAATGTTAAGTAATAATGGTATCTGTAGATTGTCATGGTATCTGGTGAAGATAATGTTAAGTAATAATGGTATCTAATGAAGATAACGTTAAGTAATAATGGTATCTGTAGATTATCATGGTATCTGGTGAAGATAATGTTAAGTAATAATGGTATCTGTAGATTATCACGGTATCTGGTAAAGATAATGTTAAGTAATAATGGTATCTGTAGATTATCACGGTATCTGGTGAAGATAATGTTAAGTAATAATAGTATCTGTAGATTATCACGGTATCTGGTGAAGATAATGTTAAGTAATAATAGTATCTGTAGATTATCACGGTATCTGGTGAAGATAATGTTAAGTAATAATGGTATCTGTAGATTATCACGGTATCTGGTAAAGATAATGTTAAGTAATAATGGTATCTGTAGATTATCATGGTATCTGGTAAAGATAATGTTAAGTAATAATGGTATCTGTAGATTATCACGGTATCTGGTGAAGATAATGTTAAGTAATAATGGTATCTGTAGATTATCATGGTATCTGGTGAAGATAACGTTAAGTAATAATGGTATCTGTAGATTATCATGGTATCTGGTGAAGATAATGTTAAGTAATAATGGTATCTGTAGATTATCACGGTATCTGGTGAAGATAATGTTAAGTAATAATGGTATCTGTAGATTATCACGGTATCTGGTGAAGATAATGTTAAGTAATAATGGTATCTGTAGATTATCATGGTATCTGGTGAAGATAATGTTAAGTAATAATGGTATCTGTAGATTATCATGGTATCTGGTGAAGATAATGTTAAGTAATAATGGTATCTGCAGATTATCACGGTATCTGGTGAAGATAATGTTAAGTAATAATGGTATCTGTAGATTATCATGGTATCTGGTGAAGATAATGTTAAGTAATAATGGTATCTGTAGATTATCATAATCTGGTGAAGATAATGTTAAGTAATAATGGTATCTGTAGATTATCATGGTATGTGGTGAACCTAATGTTAAGTAATAATGGTATCTGTAGATTATCATGGTATCTGGTGAAGATAATGTTAAGTAATAATGGTATCTGTAGATTATCATGGTATCTGGTGAAGATAATGTTAAATAATAATGATATTTAGTGAAGATAACGTTAAGTAATAATGGTATCTGTAGATTGTCATGGTATCTGGTAAAGATAATGTTAAGTAATAATGGTATCTGTAGATTATCACGGTATCTGGTGAAGATAATGTTAAGTAATAATGGTATCTGTAGATTATCACGGTATCTGGTAAAGATAATGTTAAGTAATAATGGTATCTGTAGATTATCACGGTATCTGGTGAAGATAACGTTAAGTAATAATGGTATCTGTAGATTATCATGGTATCTGGTAAAGATAATGTTAAGTAATAATGGTATCTGTAGATTATCATGGTATCTGGTGAAGATAATGTTAAGTAATAATGGTATCTGTAGATTATCATGGTATCTGGTGAAGATAATGTTAAGTAATAATGGTATCTGTAGATTATCACGGTATCTGGTGAAGATAATGTTAAGTAATAATGGTATCTGTAGATTATCACGGTATCTGGTGAAGATAATGTTAAGTAATAATGGTATCTGTAGATTATCATGGTATCTGGTAAAGATAATGTTAAGTAATAATGGTATCTGTAGATTATCATGGTATCTGGTGAAGATAATGTTAAATAATAATGGTATCTTCAGTGAAGATAACGTTAAGTAATAATGGTATCTGTAGATTGTCATGGTATCTGGTAAAGATGATGTTAAGTAATAATGGTATCTGTTGATTATCACGGTATCTGGTGAAGATAATGTTAAGTAATAATAGTATCTGTAGATTATCACGGTATCTGGTGAAGATAATGTTAAGTAATAATGGTATCTGTAGATTATCACGGTATCTGGTGAAGATAATGTTAAGTAATAATGGTATCTGTAGATTATCATGGTATCTGGTAAAGATAATGTTAAGTAATAATGGTATCTGTAGATTATCACGGTATCTGGTAAATATAATGTTAAGTAATAATGGTATCTGTAGATTGTCACGGTATCTGGTGAAAATAATGTTAAGTAATAATGGTATCTAATGAAGATAATGTTAAGTAATAATGGTATCTGTAGATTATCATGGTATCTGGTGAAGATAACGTTAAGTAATAATGGTATCTGTAGATTATCATGGTATCTGGTAAAGATAATGTTAAGTAATAATGGTATCTGTAGATTATCACGGTATCTGGTGAAGATAATGTTAAGTAATAATGGTATCTGTAGATTATCATGGTATCTGGTGAAGATAACGTTAAGTAATAATGGTATTTGTAGATTGTCGTGGTATCTGGTGAAGATAATGTTAAGTAATAATGGTATTTGTAGATTATCACGGTATCTGGTAAAGAATAATGTTAAGTATAATGGTATCTGTAGATTATCATGGTATCTGGTAAAGATAATGTTAAGTAATAATGGTATCTGTAGATTATCACGGTATCTGGTGAAGATAATGTTAAGTAATAATGGTATCTGTAGATTGTCATGGTATCTGGTGAAGATAATGTTAAGTAATAATAGTATCTGTAGATTATCACGGTATCTGGTGAAGATAACGTTAAGTAATAATGGTATCTGTAATAATGGTATCATGGTATCTGGTGAAGATAATGTTAAGTAATAATGGTATATGTAGATTATCATGGTATCTGGTGAAGATAATGTTAAGTAATAATGGTATCTGTAGATTATCACGGTATCTGGTGAAGATAATGTTAAGTAATAATGGTATCTGTAGATTATCACGGTATCTGGTGAAGATAATGTTAAGTAATAATGGTATCTGTAGATTATCATGGTATCTGGTGAAGATAATGTTAAGTAATAATGGTATCTGTAGATTGTCATGGTATCTGGTGAAGATAATGTTAAGTAATAATAGTATCTGTAGATTATCACGGTATCTGGTGAAGATAATGTTAAGTAATAATGGTATCTGTAGATTATCACGATATGTGGTAAATATAATGTTAAGTAACAATGGTATCTGTAGATTATCATGGTATCTGGTGAAGATAATGTTAAGTAATAATGGTATCTGTAGATTGTCACGGTATCTGGTGAAAATAATGTTAAGTAATAATGGTATCTAATGAAGATAACGTTAAGTAATAATGGTATCTGTAGATTATCATGGTATCTGGTGAAGATAATGTTAAGTAATAATGGTATCTGTAGATTATCATGGTATCTGGTGAAGATAATGTTAAGTAATAATGGTATCTGTAGATTATCACGGTATCTGGTGAAGATAACGTTAAGTAATAATGGTATCTGTAGATTGTCACGGTATCTGGTGAAGATAACGTTAAGTAATAATGGTATCTGTAGATTATCATGGTATCTGGTGAAGATAACGTTAAGTAATAATGGTATCTGTAGATTATCACGGTATCTGGTGAAGATAATGTTAAGTAACAATAGTATCTGTAGATTATCATGGTATCTGGTAAAGATAATGTTAAGTAATAATGGTATCTGTAGATTATCACGGTATCTGGTAAAGATAATGTTAAGTAATAATGGTATCTGTAGATTATCACGGTATCTGGTGAAGATAATGTTAAGTAATAATGGTATCTGTAGATTATCATGGTATCTGGTGAAGATAATGTTAAGTAATAATGGTATCTGTAGATTATCACGGTATCTGGTGAAGATAATGTTAAGTAATAATGGTATCTGTAGATTGTCACGGTATCTGGTGAAGATAACGTTAAGTAATAATGGTATCTGTAGATTATCATGGTATCTGGTGAAGATAATGTTAAGTAATAATGGTATCTGTAGATTATCACGGTATCTGGTGAAGATAATGTTAAGTAATAATGGTATCTAATGAGAATAACGTTAAGTAATAATGGTATCTGTAGATCATCATGGTATCTGGTGAAGATAACGTTAAGTAATAATGGTATCTGTAGATTAAGATAATCTGTTAAGTAATAATGGTATCTGTAGATTATCATGGTATCTGGTAAAGATAATGTTAAGTAATAATGGTATCTGTAGATTATCACGGTATCTGGTGAAGATAATGTTAAGTAATAATGGTATCTGTAGATTATCACGGTATCTGGTGAAGATAATGTTAAGTAATAATGGTATCTGTAGATTATCACGGTATCTGGTGAAGATAATGTTAAGTAATAATGGTATCTGTAGATTGTCATGGTATCTGGTGAAGATAATGTTAAGTAATAATGGTATCTGTAGATTATCACGGTATCTGGTGAAGATAATGTTAAGTAATAATGGTATCTGTAGATTATCACGGTATCTGGTGAAGATAATGTTAAGTAATAATGGTATCTGTAGATTATCACGGTATCTGGTGAAGATAATGTTAAGTAATAATGGTATCTGTAGATTATCATGGTATCTGGTAAAGATAATGTTAAGTAATAATGGTATCTGTAGATTGTCACGGTATCTGGTGAAGATAATGTTAAGTAATCTGGTGGTAGATAACGTTATTAATAATGGTGGTATCTGGTGAAGATAAACGTTAAGTAATAATGGTATCTGTAGATTATCATGGTATCTGGTGAAGATAATGTTAAGTAATAATGGTATCTGTAGATTATCACGGTATCTGGTGAAGATAATGTTAAGTAATAATGGTATCTGTAGATTATCACGGTATCTGGTGAAGATAATGTTAAGTAATAATCATATCTGTAGATTATCACGGTATCTGGTGAAGATAATGTTAAGTAATAATGGTATCTGTAGATTATCACGGTATCTGGTAAAGATAATGTTAAGTAATAATGGTATCTCTAGATTATCATGGTATCTGGTGAAGATAATGTTAAGTAATAATGGTATCTGTAGATTATCACGGTATCTGGTATCTGTAAGATAATAATGTTAAGTAATAATGGTATCTGTAGATTATCACGGTATCTGGTGAAGATAATGTTAAGTAATAATGGTATCTGTTGATTATCACGGTATCTGGTGAAGATAATGTTAAGTAATAATGGTATCTGTAGATTATCACGGTATCTGGTGAAGATAATGTTAAGTAATAATGGTATCTGTAGATTATCACGGTATCTGGTGAAGATAATGTTAAGTAATAATGGTATCTGTAGATTATCATGTTAAGTATCTGGTGAAGATAACGTTAAGTAATAATGGTATCTGTAGATTATCATGGTATCTGGTAAAGATAATGTTAAGTAATAATGGTATCTGTAGATTATCACGGTATCTGGTGAAGATAATGTTAAGTAATAATGGTATCTGTAGATAATCATGGTATCTGGTAAAGATAAGGTTAAGTAATAATGGTATCTGTAGATTATCACGGTATCTGGTGAAGATAATGTTAAGTAATAATGGTATCTGTAGATTGTCATGGTATCTGGTGAAGATAACGTTAAGTAATAATGGTATCTGTAGATTATCATGGTATCTGGTAAAGATAATGTTAAGTAATAATGGTATCTGTAGATTATCACGGTATCTGGTGAAGATAATGTTAAGTAATAATGGTATCTGTAGATTGTCATGGTATCTGGTGAAGATAACGTTAAGTAATAATGGTATCTGTAGATTATCATGGTATCTGGTAAAGATAATGTTAAGTAATAATGGTATCTGTAGATTATCATGGTATCTGGTGAAGATAATGTTAAATAATAATGATATTTAGTGAAGATAACGTTAAGTAATAATGGTATTTGTAGATTGTCATGGTATCTGGATTATCAATCTGAAATATAATGTTAAGTAATAAGATTGGTATCTGTAGATTGTTAAGCAATCACGGTATCTGGTGAAGATAATGTTAAGTAATAATGGTATCTGTAGATTATCACGGTATCTGGTGAAGATAATGTTAAGTAATAATGGTATCTGTAGATTATCACGGTATCTGGTGAAGATAATGTTAAGTAATAATAGTATCTGTAGATTATCACGGTATCTGGTGAAGATAATGTTAAGTAATAATGGTATCTGTAGATTGTCATGGTATCTGGTGAAGATAATGTTAAGTAATAATGGTATCTGTAGATTATCACGGTATCTGGTGAAGATAATGTTAAGTAATAATGGTATCTGTAGATTATCACGGTATCTGGTGAAGATAATGTTAAGTAATAATGGTATCTGTAGATTGTCATGGTATCTGGTGAAGATAATGTTAAGTAATAATGGTATCTGTAGATTATCATGGTATCTGGTAAAGATAATGTTAAGTAATAATGGTATCTGTAGATTATCACGGTATCTGGTGAAGATAATGTTAAGTAATAATGGTATCTGTAGATTGTCACGGTATCTGGTAAATGCGATAATGTTAAGTAATAATGGTATCTGTAGATTATCATGGTATCTGGTGAAGATAATGTTAAGTAATAATGGTATCTGTAGATTATCATGGTATCTGGTGAAGATAATGTTAAGTAATAATGGTATCTGTAGATTATCATGGTATCTGGTGAAGATAATGTTAAGTAATAATGGTATCTGCAGATTATCACGGTATCTGGTGAAGATAATGTTAAGTAATAATGGTATCTGTAGATTATCACGGTATCTGGTGAAGATAATGTTAAGTAATAATGGTATCTGTAGATTATCACGGTATCTGGTGAAGATAATGTTAAGTAATAATGGTATCTGTAGATTGTCACGGTATCTGGTGAAGAATAATGTTATCTGTAATAATGGTATCTGTAGATTATCAAGTAATAATGGTATCTGTAGATGGTAAGATAATGTTAAGTAATAATGGTATCTGTAGATTGTCATGGTATCTGGTGAAGATAATGTTAAGTAATAATGGTATCTGTAGATTATCAGATGAAGATAATGTTAAGTAATAATGGTATCTGTAGATTGTCATGGTATCTGGTGAAGATAATGTTAAGTAATAATGGTATCTGTAGATCATCATGGTATCTGGTGAAGATAATGTTAAGTAATAATGGTATCTGTAGATTATCACGGTATCT